>NW_016811527.1:1701174-1719295 GCF_001698545.2 Rhinopithecus bieti | reverse complement strand
TATATTTTTTTTTGAGACGGAGTCTCACTCTGTTGCCCAGTCTGGAGTGCAGTGGCACAATCTTGGCTCACTGCAAGCTCCGCCTCCCAGGTTCATGCCATTCTCCTGCCTCAGTCTCACAAGTAGTTGGGACTACAGGCTCCCGCCATCACATCTGGCTAATTTTTTGTATTTTTAGCAGAGGTGGGGTTTCACCGTGTCAGCCAGGATGGTCTCGATCTCCTGACCTCGTGATCTGCCCACCTCGGCCTGATAATTTTTTAATGTATCAGTTTATATCCCAAACTGTTATCTCCCAAATAGTTACTCTTTATTTCTGGGTAATGTACCAAGTATTGATGCACGAAAAAAGTTTTAGTCCTTTATTGAACACCCATTTTGTGTCAGATACCACTGGTCATGTTCACATTTATTTCCTCATTTAATTAATTTGATATTTAGACACACATCTGTGAGGTAGTCATTTAGGAGAGGAAGACAGAAGTTTAACCATGAGTAGATAAGTGACATGGTCAGTCTTTGGCCAGATTACTTTTGATTACAAGTTCAAAGCATTTTCCACTACAGTTCTAAAACCGTATTATTAACTAATTGCAAATTAAAGCTATGGACTTACTAAAAAGTAATAATGTAAAGCAATATAAATGTCAACTAAATACTATATAGAGTAAACCGTTCTCCCCACTGGTAGAAATGCTTTCTTTCTCTTTTTGGTTTAAATAAAATTTAGCTTTCCCCTTATTGTAGGTATCATTTTATACCATTGCACTATCGACATTGCCTGCATGTCTTGTCTTTTATTACATAAGGCATTGAAGGATCCTTAAAGGTAAGGTCTGTATATAACTGATATTTGTAACCTTTCACAGTTTCTAACCCATTGTTTGTTCCAGTGGGAACTAAATAGGCATTCATTGAATATATTGGGAAAAGGTGGGATTAACAAAACTAATCTATTAAAATCTCTGTGTTCCACATTCCGTGCTTTATACTTTCCATAAATTGCCCCATTTGTTTTTTATTTTTTAATTTTTTCTATTTTCCCCTATTAGGTAATTTCCCATTTAGGTAATTTTCTATATTACCTAAATGGAATGTAAACATCCTAAAACTAGATAAATGTCTGTCTTGCTGTTAGTTGCATCTCTCCTTCCTCGATCTCTGGTAATCACAAGCCCTTAGTAGGTATCTACTGAATGAATGAACAAGAGTACAATAGTTGAGAGTGACTGTGGATTGGCAGGAGCCACGATAATGCAAATTAAACTCGGATGTTACAGATTAAATATTTGAAAGTGGTTGGCAAGAGTGCAAAGTGAATTAAGGATGTCTGGATGTTAAGTAGGACATTTCAATATAGCCATTTTTATACTACAGTTTTTTTCTGATGCATTTGCATCAGAATGATTCTGACAAAATGTATGTGACCATGGCAAGAACGTCACGTCGCAAGTATGAGTAGGCTTTTCTTCCCTTATGCTGGCAAAAGAAGAACCTATATTTTGTTGTTTTACATTCTGTCCTTTGTCGTGCTGATCAGATAATGGGAGTTATCTCTCATTAGAGAGATAACTCCATTATCTCTATCTCCAACAGAGAATAATTAGTGTGAAGTAAGAAAAACTGTGATTTGTTTCCATTAGAAAGGTGTTGCAGTAAGTCATGAAAGAAAATAGTTTTTCAAGAAGGTAAGGAGTGGTAGAAGGGGAGTTAATGTTCCCAGACAGAAAAGAGGAGTAGCAGCGTTCCTGCAAAGAGGGGTTTTGAGGAGTTGGATGGATAAACAGGATTGAGTGGGACATTTGAAGTGTTTTGTGTGATGTGCTTCTCCTATTTGACCATCTCTTCAAGGTACTCCAGTAGAGAATTGTGTAATTTTCCAAGGTTACTGTAGTTGGATTTTGTTTCTTACTTTTATCTCTCATTTAAAATATCGTCTCCAAATATGAATAAGTAGACTAAAATAAGCCTAATAATGGTACTTTTCCTATTTGCATATATGGGAAACTGTTTCTGGTAAGATTCCTGATTTTACCAACTCTATTTTACTGAGAATATTTATCTACAAAGAAGAATTTATGAGAAATAGAACAGAGTTAGGACATAGTATTATTACCTATCTCAGGCTCAAATTGCACAGAAAATTCTCAATAACATCTTTATTATTTCTTTTAATAACCAGTGGTATACATATATTTAATTTTCTTTCGTCAGACATTTTTATAACAGTATAAAGGCATTTAGTGTTGCAGGAGCAGAAGTCAGGAAGGAAGTCATGATCGGGAACACATGTTGCAGCATGACTTACTAATAAAACTAAGCATACCATGTAGCTCAAATAAATAAATCTACGTACATTTCCAAGCTGCAGGGCCTCCAGGACCTTCAAAAATTACTGACTTTGCACATAAATGTCCCATAGGAGAGACAGTTGGCAATGTGTCTTCAACTTGGGGTACTTGTTGTCTCTGCATACACTGGATTATGAAATGCAAATAATTTTGACAGTACACATACTGAAGTTAGAAAGAATAGTAAAAGAATCCAAATAAGCTAGATGGCATATAGTACTATACTGCCTTAAAAGCAGGGGAATGACAGTTTAGGAAAAAAATTCTTAATGCTGTAGTATGTAAGAAACTTTTGAAAGATTTAGGATAAAATAGACATTCTTGAGATATTAATTATCGCCTGTACAAATCTATAAATATGCATCCCTAATATTTTATTAGCCTCTATTTCTAAGTGTAATTGAATATTTTCATCTTTAATTAAATGTGACATGTGTCAAACTCATTATAGCTTCCTCTACCTATTCTCTTTTCTGTATAATATATTGGTCTCATGCCTCAATCTCTCAAGCTCTAAATAAGTATTCAACTTTTAAAATTTTGAAATACACATTTTTATTAACTGTAGTCACCTTGCTGTGCAATAGATCTCAAAACTTATTCCTCCCGTCTATCTGAAACTTTGCAGTCTTTGACCGAAAAGTCCTCATTCCCTATCCTTACCTTAGTCTCTAGTAACCATCATTCTATTCTCTGCTTCTATGAATTCAACTTTTTAAGGTTCCACATATAAGTAAGATCGTGCAGTATTTTATTTTCTGGGCCTGGTTTATTTCATTGCCTAACCATCCTCCAGGATTTATTTACTGAACTGAAAAGTTCTTCTTAAAGATTGAATTTATTCCATTGTGTATTATGACACCTTTTCTTTTATCCATTCATGAATTGATGGGCACAGTGTTGATTCCAGTGCTTGGCTATTGGAATAATGCTGCAATATGGCATGAGAGTACGATGTCCTCCAACATATGATTTCAATTTATTGGGCTATATGCTCAGAAATGGATTACTTGATCATATGGTGTAGTTATATTTTAGGTTTTTGAGGTACCTCTATATCATCTTCCATTGTAGCTGTAATAATTTACATTCCCATTAACAGTGGACAAGAATTCCCTTTATTCTGCATCTTTACCAACACCTGTTATCTTTAATCTTTTTGATAATAGACATTCTACTAGGTTTGAGGTGATACCTCATTGTGGTTATAATTTGCATCTCCTTAGAGATTAATGATGCTGAACACTTTTTCATGGACCTACTGGCCATGTGTATGTGTTCTTTTGACAGATGTCTGTTCAAGCCTTTTGCCCATTTTTAGTTGAGATATTTGTTTTTGTTTTTGTTTTTTTGCTATTGAGTTGTCTAAGTTCCTTATATATTTTGAATCTTAACCCCTCATCAGACGTATGGTTTGCAGATATTTTCTTCCATTCTGTAGCTTTTCTCTTTACTCTATTAATGTTTTATTTGCTGTTCAGAAGACTTTTACCCT
This sequence comes from Rhinopithecus bieti, assembly GCF_001698545.2. Lineage (NCBI taxonomy): Eukaryota > Metazoa > Chordata > Mammalia > Primates > Cercopithecidae > Rhinopithecus > Rhinopithecus bieti. Next base: position 1,715,449 of record NW_016811527.1, on the reverse strand, counting down.
GATGCCATCTTATTTGTCTACTTTTGCCTTTGCTGCCTGTGCTCTCAGGGTCCTATACAAAAAAATTGCTACTTCTTCACACCGGACTTCCCATTCATCCAGCCAGATTCATCTTTGACTCTTCCTTATAACTACCTGAGAATTTACCAAAAACTTTTACCTTCTAGTTAGGTTATTAATCTCTTTCTACATCACCATTTTCTCCAACTTATTTTAATATCCTATTTCCAAAATTATTTTCCTAAGAACAAATCTAACGGGGTCACATACACACTGTGCTAGAAATACTGTAATAGTTCCTGGCTGCCTAAAGGATGGAGTCACATGTCTAAGTGAGGGCTCATGCAACTTTGTCTAGACTCCACTACTGCCATTTCTTCCTCATCAGAGCTGAGGCAATTCCCTGATAGGACATAGGAGTTAGGTCTGTATATCATTTGTATATGTTGTCTCCTCTACCCAGACTGTTCTTCCTGTATTTTCTCTATGTGATGAAGACTCCCTCATTCTTTAAAATTGCTTGCTTGCTCTTTGAAATCAGTTATGAAGGTATTATATATAGCTGTCATCATCTCTGACATACTTCAGTGTTGTCATTTAAATAAAGAAAACAAGATAGTTCCATCTTTGTATTCTCGAAGTCAGTTTTCTCTTTGTAAGTAAGCATTTTCTCCAAATTTCTGGTGAATTTATTGACCTGGAACTTTCCCAAGACTTTCTAAAAGTTGACATAAATTATTCCCATTGGTTTCTCTGTTGTCCCACATTCATCAAAATATAAATATCATTCAGTTAAATTTTATTTCATTCTATGACCTGCTTTACCTTTCTTAAAACCACTTATTTCATTACTAATATTTACCTTGTAATTTGCTACTTTCTAACTCCAAAGCATCAGATCAATTCCAAGGTCACTTTTCAAGTCTTTTTAAAAAACAAGATGGCAATGAGCCAATGGTTGGTTACAGTGTCCAATTCCAATGAAAGATTAAACATTTTAGTGAGCAATTCCAGTGTCCTCTGACGGCTTTAAAAACATTTGGTTGGATGCCATCTGTTCTTGGCGATTTATTTATGTCTTGTTTGTCAATTTGTTCTCGAGCATATTCTCCATTTATTTATTTATTGATTGATCTATTCTGTTGGCCTATGCACTACGAAAGGCAATAATGTATTAAACATCTAAATTGTGCCTAGTATAGTGCTGGCTAATGTGGGAAATGCAAAACTTTTCAGATATGCATCTATTCTCAAGTAGCTTGTCTTTAGTTAAGAAAATAAAAACAAAAATATGGGAAGCATGTAACTAAAATGACCTAGACACTGTGAACTGCAGGTACAAAGTACATTAAGCTTCAGATTTTAATATCTTCTCAGCTTCTTCTTGCAGCCCTCCTCACTTCCTGCCAAGCCCTTCCATTATTCTGTAGAATTTCTAATAGGTTGTTCTCATGTGCTTCAGAAAATTTCTACTTATATTCTTTTGTGTTACATATCTTGAACATTTATTACTCAAAAATCTTTTGAAAGATATCTCCCTATGGCCACTGCAGCCCATGGATTCCTTGAGGTACTTGTCTCTCTGTCCAATATGCTTCTGGTCTGCTATTAACACTGTAGCCTGACTCTGCTACTTCATTTGATAAATGGGAAGAGCTTAGTTCTTCCTACCCCTGCATCTCTTGACCCCTGAAGTCTGGCTGACTGCACATCTAGTCTCTGACTATCCTTTGTCAAAATGCCCCCTCATCTTCTTTGCGCCTTTATAGAACTTGAGATGACTGGAGAATGGACTTTATAGCATTTTCTGTTTCCCTACCTTGATTTATTCTGCCTCTGGTGATTGTGAACCACCCTTTTCCTTCTTGCTTTAATCAAAAATGAAAGTTCTCATTCATACAGACCCATACAAAGCAGCAGCAGCAGCAACAACAACAACAACAACATAACAACCGGGAGGTATCACTGACCCTACATGTCTAATCTTCATTTGTTACTGAAGGAACCCACAATGCGTCTCAATCCTGACAAAAGTTTTACAAGGTAGGTGCTGTTGTTCAGGTTTTATAGCAGAATGCACAAAATATAGATAAAACTGAGCTCAAGGGCACACAACTAGTAAGATTCCATTATTAGAAAATGTTGGCAGCCTATTCTGTGATTGGAAAACTTCAACAATTTTGTTGCTTTGATTTTCATTACTTTTTGCTATTAAAATTATAAAGCAATATTTTTATTACAGATAAACCAACAAAGTAAATTTAAGACATGATGAGAGCTTACATTAAATCCACAGAGTCTAATTGGTTTCTCTCTCAAAATTGTTTTTTTTTTTTTTTTTTTTAACTCTAATGTAGACCTCTAAGCCAAATTTGAAATAAATAAATGATAAGGCCACTGTTCAAATCAGACATCATCTGCTTCAGAACTCATCATGTCTCAGTTTCTGATTGGCAAGTGAATCACAGACAAGTATTTATTAGACTGTTAGGCTCCCTTCCAGTGCCGTCTTCAATTATCTTTTCTATCGTACAGCAAAGAACATTTGCTTGATGAAGTAGGGCTGATTTGCTTATTGTATGTCGCTGCATTCTCCTTAATTTCTCTAATTCTGCAATTTGTACTGGTTTTCTAGTTAGTAGTGTGAATTCATGAGAGCATGCTTTATGATTAGTGCTGTCTCCTACCAGTATCTAACCCTTTGGAACATTGAGAAAATGTGACAAATCTGTTTTGCAGACTGAGTATGAATGGCTACACTACAGCAAACAGATGGGAAAGAGTACTAATGTTTTAACTGGCAGCACAAAATGGTGCAAAGGAATTCATTAATTTTCTTAGACATTCCTGTGTCTTAAATGTAGCTTAAAAATGTATTTCCACGCGCTTGTGAGGTGTCAATTCTTCATTTTCTTCCTTCAACCTTTTGGTAGTATATTCCATAGTGATGCTAGACTCAGGCTCAATTATATGGTAGGGCTTTAATTAGAGATTCAATTAAAGATCCCAACAAAGATCTTTCCATTGGGTAAACATACTAACTCTCCAGCTTATAATTAAATCTTTAATAAATATTTTTTATTATGTCTCTTCAGAAGATCCCATATTTCTAGACTTTGGGGAAAACTTGTCTTTTCCATTCACTGGATTTCCCTAAGAATCTTCATGTAGTACATGTCCAAGGGTGGATTGGATAGGTGTTCTGACCTCTCTTAAACATTACTTCAGGGGAAAAATGAAACAATAAGAAAATTCAGAGTTTTTCTAATCAGTTTTCTTCTTCAAAGTAGTATCCTGTCTCCATAAAACTGCATACCTCTTGATTCAAAGATTGAAAAACATAAATTTGCCACAGGATATGGGGATTCACGTGTAGCATGTCATGTTGTAGCATATATACAATATCCAAATAGCAAATTACTGGCAGTAACTTTTTTGAAATGCAATGAAAAGGTTTTGTTAGATGGTTTTTGAAAAAAGGAATAATGGAGAAAATGAACTTCTTTTTAGAGGAAGTTGATAATAATCAAAACATATTTTGCTCTTACACAGGGAAAACGCCTGTTTAATCTCTCTGAAAATTGAAGCGCCATTCTTTCTAGGTAAATATCCAGAAGCAAAACAAACATACATTCTCTAATTTATGTACCTTATGTATTTTGTATTTTGGTAGCTGATCATGTACAGTCTTGTGACTTTCTTTGGTGTTGACTAGTATGCTGGTACTGTATTACCTAAAGGGATTCTGTTGTAAAACAGATCTACAGTAAGTCAGTTCTATGAGAAGGAAAACAAACTACAAATTTATTGAAGTGGTAAATAGATGAAGCCAATGGAATATGACCATTTGCCTATTTCTGATCAAGTCTTATGATACTTAATATTGTGCAAAGATCCCCTGGTAGGCAAAGTGCATGAATAATTATGCTTTATGGCTGCAATTATTTCTCTGTTGATTATTCATGATTCATAGTGTGAACCTTGAGTGAAATTTACATTCTCTTCCTATAGTTAACTGTGATTATCATTTTAGCATTATAAATTTCTGCCGGATGTAGAGTAATCATGCCTCATTTCCAATATCGAATTGCCTTTAAATGAGTGATCATATGTCTTTACCAAGCCAATTTCTATTAATTACTAATATTTTCAAGCTTATATAGTACCATAAATCTTACTCATTAAATGAGAAATTATGGCTAGTTCTGACTCATTAAATGAAAATTAATAACTAAATCTAGCTCAATTCATGATAGTATTTTTCTAAATTCCATGTTTGCCCTAATGTCTGTGAAACTGGATGTATTTATGTGCTTACTTCACATTTGTGTTTTAGCCTTTATAGTAGTTTATTCTCTCCCAAACAGTTCTCGATTTGTTCCTTGCCTTCTTCCAAAAGGTGTTAAGGCAGCTTTCTACATGGTTCACCATGGATTGAATGTCTGTCTCAAATTACTTTTCAAATCTCTCTTCCTAGGAAAATCTCAACATCTTGATCTTTACTTTCTCTTCAAAATATTTTGAATAGATTTTCTGTTTGTTTGTGTTTAATACCACAATGTGTTACATGTCCAAAAACATCTAAAAAATGATTATATAAGGCATTCATATAAACAGGGAATAATTTTAGTTATGTGTACCCTTTTCTTCATTTTTTTGCTATTATAAATAAATAATGCTCTGTATCTTTATTTATATCTGTATCTGTGTACTGTATCTATGTCCTTACACATATCTTTTAGACATTTTCTGCTTCTTTCCTTGGGGTAAATCTTTAGAAGTTGCATTGCCAAGAAAAAATTCTTAACTAGACAATTTCCGTCTTTACCTAAATTTGCTAGTTGAAAAATATTCTGTGTGTGTGTGATTTGATACAATTGTTTTTTGTTTATTTGCTAACCACTGATATTTCTCCATTTATTTCTTCATTTATGAGTTGCCTGTTTGTTTGCCTTTGTCCCTGTGCCTATTGGAGTTTTTAATCTTTTTATTGATTTGTAGAAAACATTAATAAATTTGTGGCATCAATCCCCTTATACATACTCTTCTCTAGTTTGTTATTTGTCTTTTAATTCTGTTTGTGATGCCTTTCATACACAAATTTCATTTGGTGAAATTTATAAATCTTTCTTTACTTTTTTTATTTTAAACTAGTGACTTATTTTGCAATGCCATGCTAATATTTACCCATATCTTCTTTCAGATTGTTTTTTCACTTTTTTCTACTTATCACTTTAAAAATATGTAGTTTGTTTAGTTTCTCAAAGAACTTATTGCAGATCTGCTTTACAATATAGTCTCTATGGGTAGTATAGTACTGTGCGCTTCAACATTTGTTGACAGCAGATCTCGAGTGTCTTTGTCCATTCGTGCTGCTATAACAAAATACCTGAAACTGAATAACTTATAAATATTAGAAATCTGTTTCTTACAGTTCTGGAAGCTGGGAAATCCAAGGTCAAGGCATCAGCAGGTTTGGTGTCTGGTGAGGACCTGGCCTCAGTTTCCAAGATGACAGTTTTTTGCCGTACACTCTGTAGGGGACAACCACCGTGTCCTCATGTGACAGAACACAGAAAGGCAAAAAGGCCTGGCTAATTCCCTCTTGCCCTTTTATGAGGTTACTAATCCCATTAACGAAGGCAGGGCCCTCATGGCCTATTTACTTTTTAATGGCCCCACCTCTTAATAGTGTTGCACTGGGGAATAAGTTTCAACATGCATTTGGGGGAGTACACAAACATTCAAACCACAGCATTATGTTAAGTGTTCTTTCCACAACCCCCCCCCACCCCCCACACACAAATCACAAAAACCGTACAAACAGAAGAAGCAAAAAGACAAAAGAAAACTTTGGAAGGTATGAGATATGTCTTTTACCTTGAGTGTGGTGATGGTATCATAGATGTTCGCATATGTCCAAACTCATCAAACTGTACACTTTAAATATGTGGATTTCTTAGTATAACAATTATACCTCAATAAAGTTGTTAAAAACAAATTGATCTATTTTACCCATACTCTTTCACCATTGACCTCTTGATTACTATGCAATTATTGCCTTTTAGAAAGTTTGATTAATTTTACACTCTTGTTTATGATACTCATTCTTCTCCTTTTCTGTCACTAGCAGCTTTATTGCTGTGACTCCAACTGGTCCCTAGAACACATTAGAGGTGCCGCAGTTTGGTAGGCAGAATGGTGGCCTATAACAGATGCACATGTGTATTAGTTCGTGCATGCATTGCTATAAAGAACTACCTGAGACTGGGTAATTTACAAATAAAAGAAATTTAATTGACTCAGTTCCACAGGCTATACAGGAAACATGGCTGAGAGGCCTCAGGAAACTTACTATCATGGCAAAAGGGGCGCAGGTACTTCCTACATGTCTAGAGTAGGAAGAAGGCAGGGAAGGGAGAGGTGCTATATACCTTTAAACAACCAGATCTCCTGAGAACTCTATGAAGAGACAACACTAGAGGGATGGTGCTAAACCATCAGTAACCACCCCTGATCTAATCATCTCCCACCAGGCCCCACCTCCAACACTGGGGATTGCAATTCAACATGAGATTTAGGTGGGGACACAGAGCCAAACCATATTAACATGCCTTCATCTCTGGAACACATAAACATGTTCTGTTACGTGGCCAAAGGAACGTGGAAGAGGGAATTGAGGTCATAGACCTTAAAATACGGATTTTCTCTTGTATTATCTGTGATGGCCCAATGTAATCACATTAAAAGCATATGAAGAGGGCAGAAGTGTTGATAAGAGAGATGTGACAGAAGAATAGACAGAGACATTTGAGGCATGAGAGGGATTTGACCCCCCATTGCTCATTTTGATGATGAAAGAAGGAAGCCATGAGAAAATGATGTGGTTGGTCTTCAGAAGTTGAGAATGGCCCTGAGTTGACAGCCAAAAGGAAACAGGAACCTCAGTCTGACAACCATAAGGAACTGAGTTTTGCCAAGAATGGGTATGAGCAAGAAAAAAGATTCTCTCCGAGAACCAGGCAGCCCTGACAATCTTTGACTTTAGTCTGGTGAGACCTGCTCTGGACCTCTAACCCACAAAACTGTAAAATAATACATTTGTGAAAATTTGGGGCAATAGGAGACTAATATACAAGGCCTAATAGACATCAGTATTAGACATATTTGGTTTAAATTCTCACTTAATCCCTTAATAGCTGAGGAACTATAGAGCTTTATTCACCACATGCCTCACAGGACTATCATGAGCCACAAAGTAGTTATGATAATGATAGTAATAATGATAACAATACTCATACTAATTATATTTTAACAATGTGAAATTTCACATACATATGCATATTTTAAAATAGTGATTATGGACAACACTTATCAAATATTTATATGCCAGATAATTTTTAAGTACCTAAATATATTATGTTTTTTAAATCTTATAATAAAACCCTATTAGATATTATAGTCCTCTCTGACATATATATATATATGTGTGTGTGTGTGTGTGTATATATATATAAACAGCTGTAGCATAATGATTAATATTGAAATAACAACAACAGCAACAGTGATAACAGAGTGGTTGTAGCAAGGTGATTAAGCCTGCAGACTGTGGATCACACTGCCTATTTATATCCTAGCCCCAATGCTCTCTCTCTGTATAGATAGATAGATAGATAGATAGATAGATAGATAGATAGATCTATATATAACAGTGTACTAGGCAGTTCTTGCATTGCTATATGGAAATACCTGAGACTGGGTAATTTATAATGAAAGAGATTTAATTGGCTTATGGTTCTGCAGGCTGTACAAGTAGCATAGCAGCAGCATCTGCTTCTGCAGAGGCCTCAGGAAGCTTCCAATCATGATGGAAGCCAAAGAGAGAGCAAGCGTATCATATGACAAGAATGGGAGCAGGAGAAAGAGTTTGGGGAGAGGTGACACACCAGATCTCATGAGAACTCAGAATGAGAGCTCACTTATCACCAAGGGGATGGCCCAGACCACTGATGAGGAATCCACTCCCATGATCCAGAAACCTCCCATCAAGCCCCATCTCCAGCATTGGGATTATAATTCGACATGAGATTTGGGTAGAAACAAATATCCAAACTATATCAGACAGTTATTTATTACTTTTGTTTTAAAAAAGGGACAGAGGAACAGAGAGGGTAAGTAACATGGCTAAAGCTCATAAAGTCAAAGAACACTGGGGCACGGCCGGGTGCAGTGACTGATGCCTGTAATCCCAGCAGTTTGGGAGGCTGAGGCAGGCAGATCACTTGAGTTCAGGAGTTCGAGACCAGCCTGGCCAACATGGTGAAACCTCGTTTCTACTAAAAATTCAAAAATTAGCTGGGCATGTTGGTGCATGCCAGTAGTCTCAGCTACTTGATAGGCTGAGGTGGGAGAATTGCTTGAACCCTGGAGGTGGAGGTTGCAGTGAGCCAAGATTGCGCCACTGCACTGCAGCCTGAGAGACAAAGTGAGATTCCATCTCAGAAAAAAAAAAAAAAGGAGCACTGAGACTAGAATATAAATAGATATGTGATTGACAGCCTGCAGCCTGCAGGCTTAATCACCTTGCTACAGTCACTTTACTATCACTGTTGCAGCTATCATTATTTCAGTATTAATCATTATGCTGCGGCTGTTTGATTATAACTGTTTTCTTTTGTTATCCTAATATCAATAAAAGCCCAAAGATGATAGAAAGGATAGTGGTGAAAATGAAAGTGCCTTTGCAAAAATTATATCAGTGAAAGAGATCTGAGTTAACCCATCATCTTGGCTTTTCCTTAAGTATTCCTTGGCTATTGGGCCAAGCTAACTTGGGAAGACATTTAGGCTATCGTTTAAATGATAATAGGCCTCCTCTGAAAGTCGATCACTTTTGTAAAGTTAATGGAGATCATCAGGCTGGGAGAGAGGGGAGGAGCCTGCATCCTGCTAATGCACAGACATAAATGATTGTCAGTTATTATTCTGGAGGTTATAAGATATGCATCTTCGCCAGTTACTCCTGCAAGTAACACCACTGTTGTGGATGGACGTTTTGATGTATGTCTGCAGATTTTTTGGATGTCTGATACCCATGACTCCACCTAGAACCACCTGGACCCACCAACCCAGCACCTATGACCCTACCCAGAAGTGATTAAGCATGCAGGAAGACAGTTTTGATCCCCTGTGATTTCATCTCCACCCCAACCAGTCAGCAGCAAGCCTAGCCACCCCACCCCTTCCCCCAAACTGCCTTTGAAAAACCCCTAACCTAGGAACTTCAGATGAGGCAATATGGGTACTAAGTCTGTCTCCCACATGGTGTGGCTGGCCTCATGTCTATTAAACTCTTTCTTTACCTCAATGCCATCTGCAATGCCATGGTCTTTCTCTATGCAGCTGGCAGTAAGAGTCACTTGGATGGTTACAAGAAGACTTACATATGGAATTTTGACTGTAAATAAAGGTTCCCGTGGAGCTTATTCTATGGTTTGATCAAGGGGCCAGTTCAGAGCCTTTAAACCCGATCTAGGAGTTGGCAATTCATCCTGGAATCTGGAGACCTGCCTCAGTAATTACTAAATTGCTCTGTAAATTTGAATAGTCTATTTAACTTCCATGTTCTGGCTGCATAATTGATCTCCCTAGTCACACACGCTTTTGGTCATGAACTAAAATCAGATAGATGGCTGTCAAAACTCCACAAATATGAGCTATATCATTCAAATATGATGCTTTATATCAGCCTAATACCTTTTGTTTTTAGTATTTATTTTAGAAAAGAACAGAGCAATGCATTGTTGGATTTGTCACTTATATCCAGAGGGTCTATATGTTTTGTTCATCAGTATTGTTGCTTTTATAACACATTTCCTCTGGTTTTCACAGTGTTTAGCCATGGGACTTGCGACTGATAAAGCAGAAGTGTGCGAGGAATGAGACAGTGAGAAGCAGTGACCAGCTGTTCAATATTATGATACCACTGAAATGAATAAATCTATCTTCCTGTAAGAGACAAAAAGTGCCTTGCTCTAAAGCAGCAATGTGTGTAGAGAGGAGATACTCAGAGTGTTGTGGATGTGATGACAGGGACAGGGCTAAAAGCTGCAAGTGAATTCTCGGATTAGACTCCTCCCTGACCCACAAAGTAAATGCTATACCTGGTTGGCCTTCTGTAGTCCACAAACAGTGTTTGCATTTCACTTGCTGAAAAAGCAGCTGTCAGGCTTTTCCCCCCAATCTGAACAGAAAGAATAATTGAGAGCTCTTGAGGATTGTAAGAGAGGTTGAGGGGCAGGAGTTTAAGGAGGATGTGGAGAATAATTTAGTCAAACCTGGAAGTGTGACAAGCTTGGGCTGAAGGAAACAACTTTACTTACCCCCGTGACTCCTCCTCATCCTGCTCAGTACTCATTCGGCTTTTCAATTAGCATTTAATTTCTTTGGCATACTATTTACTCTGCTCATGGTGTACATGTAATACTCACTTCCTTTCAGTCATGGATAATGGGTAACTCAGCAAAAGCTCAGCTTATCAATTTTAACATCCTCCTAATTAGCCTACTGATTAAACTACCAACCCATCGTCCACCCAGAAGCCACCAGGGTGTATCTAAAGAGCAGATCAGATAGTAACTTCCCTTGTCTGATTCCAAATTCAAAATCAAAGTCAAAGCCTTTTGATATCAGTCACTTTACTTGGAGAAGAAATTCCACATTCCTTAATACAATCAAGAGTCTTGATTCCCAAAATACCTCTCCCTCGTTAAGGTCTCCAGTTTCAGATTTTGCTGCAAACAAACTCTAGTTTCAGTTTGCTCCAGTTTCAGTTTTTCCTCTGTTTTACCCTCTGATGCCACATGCCAGCCGCCATGAACTGGGTTCTCGTTACTAGTGTTTTCCACTTGCTTTTACTTCCATGTGTTTGCACCGTGACTTCTCTCCGTTCTCCTACCAACAAGTACTCACCTTTACCAGGAAATTGCCTTTTTATGCCCCAGTCCCTGATTTAGGGGTTTCTTAAACATGAGGATGAATTTGTGTCTTGAATCTGCATTCCCATTGTGTCCCTGATCAGCCTGTTTTCACACTTTGCCACAGCGAATAGTGTATGTCTATTTTCTGCAATCATCTTTCAGTATACTACAAGTTCCCTGAGAACATGACTCCTCTCTCGTGAACCATTTATTTATTTTTATTTTTTTTGAGATGGAGTCTCACTCTATTGCCAGGCTGGAGTGCAGTGGTGCCATCTAGGATCACTGCAACCTCTGCCTCCCGCGTTCAAGCCATTCTCCTGCCTCAGCCTCCAGAGTAGCTGGGACTACAGGCATGTGCCAACACACCCAGATAATTTTTGTATTTTTTGGTAGAGATGGGGTTTCACCATGTTGGCCAGGATGGTCTCGATCTCTTGACCTTGTGATCTGCCTGCCTTGGCCTCCCAAAATGCTGGGATTGCAGGCGTGAGCCACCACATCCAACCTCTCTTCATTGCCCAGCATAGTACCTGGCAATGAGCATCTCTTTGTTAAAACTTCATGTTAACTTGGTGTTCTCATTGCCCTGCATTTAGGGGAAGCATTTGGGTTGACTAGCTAAATACAAAACTACAAGGTAGGAAATCCAAAGTTTTGCTTTGTGAGGCTACAAGATGCCTTGATACTATATTATCAAATAACTATTAAAATTATGAATAACTTATTCTTTCCTGCAATCACTTTCAAATGTATTATCTATGTGTCTACATTAGCAGAAACCTCATAACTTCCCAATCTGGTAGTAACTGTTGCCATCATATCACATAATTATTACTTTTCTTAGTTTCAGATAAAGTCTTGCTCTGTTGGTCAGGCTAGAATATAGTGGCATAATCATAACTCACTGTAGCCTCAAACTCCTAGGCTCAAGCAATCTTCCCAACTCAGCCTACCAAGTAGCTGGGGTGACAAGGGCATGCCACCATGGCCTGAAAAAAATTTTTAAATTTTTTGTAGAGATGGGGGTCTTGTTATGTTCCCCAAGCTGGTCTTGAACTCTTGTATTCAAGGGATCCTCCTGCATTGCCTCCTAAAGTGCTGGGATTACAGGCATAAGTCATTGCCCTTGGCTAACTGTTATTTTGATAAGGTAAATATATATTTTTCACCTTGAAAAGTATAATGATTATCCTTTTATGTATGTATATATATATACACAGATGTATGCATCTATCTTTGAATATTTGTGATAATTTCACATGCATTATGTTATTTATTCTTTACAATACTATCTTGAGGTGGATAGTGCAATTTTTATTATCTCTATTTTATAGATGACACTCATCTATAAAGTATGTTTACTATTTAGCATGTGTCAACAGCCAGTAAGTAATAGAGTAGGCATACCTGACTCACCACATAGAGTCTCAATTTATGAGGAGTTTCTTCTCAATTTTGAAGTGTTTTGGAAAGGCTCAGTCTCAAAGCCTAAAATAATCTGTACTGTAAACCCCATGAGAGCAAGGCCCACATCTATTTCCTTCACGACTGAGCTTTTCACCAGTAGGCTTGACAGAGACTAGGTACTTAAGAATTATTTGTTCAATCAGTGAATGAACCTATACTTGGAATTCTTTTCATTGCCTTCCAAGCTTTTTTATATTTGCAAATGGCACACAGAAAAGAGGTGTGATATTCTATGGCAGCTGACATGGAATAGGTTGGTGGAAAGAGACAGGCTGAGTTCAATTCTGGCTCCGTTATTTATTAGCTCTGCACTCTTGGACCATTATTTAAATTCTGAATCTCAATTCTATCATTCAGAAGTTCCATCATCTGACTAGAACATAAATACAATATTACTCGCTTCATAGGGTATTTTGTGGGAAGTAAATGAGATAATGTATAAAAACCATTGACACAGGTCTAGCATTTAGTAGATGCTAGATAAATATTAGTAGTTATCTTCCTGCTGTGAGGGAGAAGTGTTAATTCATATCCATTTAGGTCAGCAAGAGATTCAATCATTAATTTTTTTTTTCTAAACGGTTATTATATATTTATAATTTCAGGCTGCTTGATTTATATGTGCCCTGTTAGCTGCTTCTAAGCAGTTTCCAGCTTTTGCATACCCCTGGAGTTTATCTTATTCTGCTTTATAGGTTGAAAATAAATTTTGAAAATCATACCAATATAACTCAACAATCTTTTACGCTGATGGATTTAGTTGTGAGTTTTAACTAGGAAAAATAACAACAAGAATAAAATGTTTTGTAAATCCGTACCTGATTGGAGAGAGGATATTAGAAGTTAAGCTCTTGATTTTAATATATCTAGGCATTAAGCTACCTTTTGTATTTTGCTTGGTATGCTAATCCACACAGAAAGCATCACAGAAATTTCGATTTCACGAAGCCCTCTCAAGTGATTCTTTTAACCATGTGAGTGCTGAAATGTGCAACTTTCCATCCATTCTATCTACTTAAGGATTCAGAAAACAACATTACTTTCACTTTTAAACAAAAATTGTTTGAGGCATGAGCACCGTTTAGGGAATTAGAAAAGATAATGACATCTTTTTTGATTCCTTATGTTGCTCTATTAATTAAATTAGTTCATTTCATTTCTTTCCTTCTTTTTTATTTTAAAATAAGTTAAAATACGTTCTTGTCTATTTCTGCAACTGAAATTGCTGCTTGTTAGGTTTTGGGGCTCTTTCTTTTCTGGTGAAATATATGTGGATTTCTGAAGCAATATAAAAATCTATATAAACGATTTCTGTAGAGTCTTTTGCAATCAGGCTATGGTTTGAATAGTGGCTCTGATTTTTAAACTAGATTGCTTTAACTATTATATTCCCCATTGGTCAAGAGCAGTGATTAATATCCACCTAATCAGTTTGTTGTGTAGGTAAAGTAATATATGTACATCTCTCTGTATGGAGCAAAAGCTCGATAAATATTAATCTCCTCTTCTCTCAAGTATTCTTTCACCATCTATATTCTGTTGATAATTTTACGTTTGTTAATAATACCGTGCTGCATTTATGTACCACTTTGGAATTTTGCCAAGTACTCTCCTGTGCTCTTTTAACCTCATAAGAAATCTGGGGAGGGGCGGAGCAAGATGGCGGAATAGGAACAGCTCCAGTCTCCAACTCCCAGCGCGAGCGACACAGAAGACCGGTGATTTCTGCATTTTCAACTGAGGTACTGGGGTCATCTCACTAGGGAGTGCCGGACAATCGGTGCTGGTCAGCTGCTGCAGCCTGACCAGCGAGAGCTGAAGCAGGG
>NW_016811527.1:1670540-1697454 GCF_001698545.2 Rhinopithecus bieti | reverse complement strand
AGGGATTGCATTGGGGAGTTATACATGATATAAATGATGAATTGATGGGTGCTGACGAGTTGATGGGTGCAGCACACCAACATGGCATAAGTATACATATGTAACAAACCTGCACGTTATGCACATGTACCCTAGAACTTAAAGTATAATAAAAAAAAAAAAAAAAAGAAATCTGGGAAGTGGGTAGCACAGTGATTATCATTTCTGTTTGAGAGACTAAAAAACTCATTTAATTGTAAGTTTCTTAGCTGTAGGGGACTTTTGCTTTTTTTTCTGTATCTTGGGCTGAGTCTAACATAGAGCTTGGCATATATTAGGAGTCATATATATACTTGTTGTTCTGAACTAATGATAGCAAGAACAGCAATTTGCCCAAGGTCACACAGAGAGATGTAATGTCAAGACCAGGATAGGGCTACTCTGACTTTCAGGGTTTTCCATTAGACAAGGGGTGAGCATATACATATATCTCCCAAAGGAGTCAATTCAGGGAAAATAAAAATGTTGATGTGCTACAATTTAAATGAAACTAGCTTTGTTGAGTCTTGAGGAAAAAAGTACTGCTTCTACTTAGATTACTTACTTCTGCAGTAGAAAAGTGCCAATGGGAAAATTAGCATTCTTTTTTTCACCACTAAAATGTTAATAACTGGGCATATTTGAGAAGGAACCACCCAGAGGCAGCTTTCCAATATTTTATCCCTTATATTTGCAGAGCACTTTAGGGTTCACAAAGTGCTTTCACAGGCATTATCTAATTACATTTTGAAACAATCCCAGAAAGAGGTTTCATTACCAACCACCCTTTGTAAGGGACATACTAAAGTTGGAGATGGAAAATGACTTGCCTACAGTTGCACAGCAAGCGTGCAATGAACAAGGCTATGTGCATTGCTTCCTATACTGTATATAAGAAGCACTTGCCCTGTTGGCATTGTTCTTGGTACTGGGGATAGATATAAGATAGATACCCCAATTAAAACTGAAAAAATCTGATTTTATCTCTTACACCCTCCCAATTTATGCTTATGTGCTTTTAAAGATTTTTTTAAAATTTTATTTATTTATTTATTTTTTATCTGCTGAGTACTGTACAGCTTGGGAATGGGCCGGTCCAAAAAGGATATTGCACAATACCCTGGAGGTTTTCTGCCATAAATGCTCTGCTTTTAATGACATGGAAGTCTACAGTGAGAATTACTTCTCAGAAAGTAAAGGTGGGTGGTCTTCATGCTGCCCTACATGACCTACTTGGGTGATACATTCTACTAAGTCAGGTTTTGTTCTGGTGTGTAGAACACTTGCGATTCAGCAAAGTCTTTACTTGAAAAACTAAAAGTTAAAGTTGTGATATTGTTAAAATTCTGAAGGTGTACACAAATATAATAATATTTTGGAAATGTTTCATTAACTGTGCATTTAGTAATCTATCTTTCCCACATTTATCCATGCAGTATTTTCATACACTCATTCTTTGATTTAGTTTGCTTGCAACCTTGGAGATTGCAGTAAAACACGTTTATTTAATCTGATTGCCCAACGGTGGCAAGTGAAGACACCCCCCTCCCCAAATCCCCAGCTCTCTTCAGGGAGTTCTCCAGGATTCTTTAGACAGTGGAGGAAATCTGTGGAAATGTGCTAAGAATAAGGGGTATATTTGCATAAAGCGCCAAAGCTGGGAAGTGTGAGGAGTGAATGAGAATGTCACAAGAGGTCTGGCTTTCTAATGACGTAACTGTCTCTCTGTGTGCAGTCTCACCCACTGGTCTCCTTCTGTATCTCTCATTTGCCACAGCTACATGAGGTAAGAATTAATTTTGAAGGGTTTGAATTTTTTAAAAAATATTTTTAACTTACTTCTGCTTCCTCCCTCATCTATATTTTATAGTTTACCCTTCTTGTAAATGACATTTTTGCACCAAATTCCTTTGAAATTGTAGGGTTGTCTACTATGGAAATATTCACAATATCTTTTACAGGGAGAAAGAACACTTAAGAAAAGTTCTGTTGGCCTCAAACAACATGCTACTTTTGAAGAAATCCAGACATGCTTTATATTTGATTTTCTGCTTTCTGACGCAGTAGAGGTCATCATTGACTTGTTTTAGACATGACTGTGTTTGCTAGCTGATTGATGAAGTCCATATTTAGTGGACTTGCTAGGTTTTTCTGTTTGTTCTTTGAGTAATGCTGTTGAAAGTGAAATTGGACCCTCCAGAGCAGGTGCTATTTCAGTGGGTGGGTGGATAGATTTAGTCTGTGGTATGGAGGTCACCTTAGATTGGGTACATATAATTTTTTCTTCTCAAATTTTCTTAAATCTGCATTTATAAACTATTGCTATACTCCTTTTATCAAAAAATATAAATGCAAAGATAAGTCAATAAGGAGTTCACTTAATTGGAAATCTTCTCGACATGCAATTTGCAAATATTTTATCACTTTTGTGTTGTTTGCAACTTTCCATATTTCCAGCATGCTAATGACTATATAAATAACATTTCCCAATGTGTTTTTATTTAATAAGAATTAAAATATCAAAACACATGCTAAAATACAGAACTTCCCAATAAGGTAATTAGTATAGCTGACGAGAAAAGCTTGTGTCCTTCTATCTATCTGGTAACTCAGCTTGTTGTCAAAGATAACCTTCACTCCAATATCGTTCACCTTCAGCGAGTATTTCAGAAGCACTTACAGCCCAAGACACTAGCCTCAGCTCTTAGAATACTAAGATGTGATCCTACGGTATTGCAATGGTGTCTTCACTGATTTTTCATGCATTTTGTCTTTCTGTTACTGAATCAATCCTCTACACTGGCAATTCCTTTATGAAGCCATTTCTGATTCTTCATGAGAATTACTTTTATCTTTTCTAATGTATGAAACAATGTTTAGTATTGTTTTATGGCATGTAGGTTATCATTAGGTACGTCTAGTTATAAACATGCGGCAAATATAGATACAATGTGTCTTCCCCTGTATTCCATTTTTTATTGTTGTTGTTGAGACAGTCTTACTCTGTCACCCAGGCTGGAGTGCAGTGGCATGATCTTGGCTCACTGCAACCTCCATCTCCTGGGTTCAAGTGATTCTCCTACCTCAGCCTCCACGTAGCTGGGATTACAGGTGTGCAGCCCCACCCCCTCCGAACCCCAGCTAATTTTTGTGTTTTTAGTAGAGATATGGTCTCACCATGTGGTCAAGCTGGTCTCAAACTCCTGACCGCAAATGATAACCACCTCAGCCCCCAAAAAGTGCTGGGATTACAGGTGTGAGCCACCATGTCCAGCCATTCCACTCATTTTTAAGTATAACACTGACGTAAGTGCAAAAATCATGAATATGTTTTTCAATAAATTTCACAAAGTGAGTATGTTCCTATAACAACTATTCAGAGGAAGGAAGAAAACATTACCAGTTCCCGTGTGGTCCTCCTTAAGCTAGCCCCTGGTTACACCTCCCCTCATCAAGGCAACACCACTCCAGCTTCCATCACGATAGGAGAGTTTTAGTTTTGTGGGCCTAGATGTTTTTGCTCAATATTATGGATGAGTAGTAGTATATTCATTAGTAATGCTATTTAATATCACATTTTATGTACATACTGTAACTTACTCATTCTACTGTTGATGTAAATTTGTTCTTGCTTGTTTGTTTACAATTTTAAAGTTATAAGAGAATGCTGTTATGTTCATTTGAACACATAGCTTTGGGTAAGCAAATAATATGCATTTCTGTTTATTAATTTACTCTTTTGAAATATATTATTGAAAATATGAAATCAAGAATTGATTTAGTTAAAATACAGGAATGTATTCTGCAATTATTTGCATTTTAAAAGCAAATAAAGGGAACCTTGAAAGCTGATCTATTTCCCAATCTCAAATTTTGAGGATTTTAAGTTTATTTCTCCCCTAATTCCCCAGAAGTAGGAAGGCTAATTAGTAGATATTATTAGGTTTAAAAAATGTTCCTAGTTTAAAAGAATTTAAAAAACAAAATATGCTGAAGCATCAACAATCAAGGAGAAATCATAAAACCCTAAAAGGTGATATTAGCTTCTGAATAACTTTTTTGTGAATATCAGGAATGTTTGGTAAAACCATTCATACCAGTGCTTAGTGAACTGAAACTTCATTTTAACAATGAGCTCAGAAAAGACTAAAGTCATTTTAAGATAGAAAAATAAAATCATAATTGAAAACATTCAATACAGTGTAGCAGAATTGTCCTTAAAGAAAATCAGATAAGTGAAGTACAAGATAAACTGGAGTAATTTGAAAAGTGTATATAGACAATTTCAAGAGAAGTTTGAAAATAAGAATATACTAAATAATAGGAGTCCCTAGAGAAGAACAAAAAATAAAGATTAATGAATAAATAAGCAAAGACATTATAAAAGGAAACATTCTAGAACTGAGGTAAGGGGTAAATAAATACATCTTCAGTATTGGGAATTGAGAGAAATTTAAATGGCCTAGTGTCTTCTGAGTAAAATATGTAAGTGTAAACAACTATTAAAAGAAGTTTTTTTTTTTTTTTTAAATTAAAGACTTTGTGTTAGTCCATTTTCACACTTCTATAAAGAAATACTGGATACTGGGTAATTTATAAAGTAAAGAGGTTTAATTGACTCACAGTTCCATATGGCTGGCAAGGCTTCAGGAAACTTATAGTAGTTGCAGAAGGCAAAGGGGAAGCAAGCACCTTCTTCACAAGGTGGAAGAAGAGAGAAGAGCAAAGAAGGAACTCCAAAACACTTTCAAAACCATCAGATCTTTTGAGAACTCACTCACTACCATGAGAACAGCATGGGGAAACTGCCCCATGATCCAATTACCTCTCACTATGTTCCTCCCTTCACACATGGGGATTACAATTCAAAATGAGATTGGGGTGGGGGCACAGAGTCAAGTCATATCAAACTTTATTTTATTAGAGAAGTTTTAGATTCACAGTGAAACTGAGAGAAAAGTGCAGACATTTCCCATGCATCTCTTGCCTGCCCCACGTGCCTTTCCCATTATCAACATCTTTCACCAGAGTGACCTATTTGTATAATTGATGAACCTACACTGACACATGATAATCACCCGAAGTCTATAGTTTGCATTAGGGTTCACTCGGTGTTTTGTATTCTATAGGTTGGGACAAATCTATTATTTCAATTACCCACCATTATAGTATCATACAGAGTGTTCTTACTGCCCTTAAAATGCTCTATGCTCCACCTAGTCAAGCCTCCTACAGCCTGTGACAATTGTGGATCTTTTTACTGTCTCCCTAGTTTTGCCTTTTCCAAAATATCATATAGTTGGAATGACACAGTATGTAACCTTTTCAGATTGGCTTCTTTCACTTCATAATATGCATTTAACTACATTCTTCACTTGATAGCTCATTTCTTTATAGTGTGAATAATGTACTACTACTGTCTCTCTGTACCATAGTTGATTTATCCACTCACATACTAAAGAACATCTTCATTGCCTCCAAATTTTGGCAATTCTGAAAAAAGCTGCCGTAAACATTTGTGTTTAGGTTTTCTTATGCATGTCAGTTTTCAGTTTCTTTGGGTAAACACCAAGAAGTGTGATTGCTGGATTATGTGGCAAGAGCAGTTCAGTTTTGTTAGAAACTGCCAAACTGTCTTCCAAATTGGCTGCACCATTTTATGTTCCCATCTACAGTAAATGAGAGTTCATGTTGCTCCATAATTTTGCCAACATTTGCTGTTGTCAGTAATTTGGATTTTGGTCATCTAATAGGTGTGTAGTTGTATCTCATTGTTTTTTTCGTTTGCATTACCTTGATGACATATGATGTTGAGTATCTTTTCACGTGCTTATTTGCCTTTTAGTGAAGTGTCTCTTAAGGTCTTTCATATTTTACATTTGTGTTTATGACCCATTTTGAGTTGAATTTTGTAAAGGGTATAAGGTCTATGTTTACATTTATTTATTTGTTTTTGCATGTGTATGTCCAGTTGTTACAGCACCATTTGTTGAAGAGAGTTTGTTCTATTGCATTGCTCTTGCTCTTGTCAAAAATCACCAATTATCTTTTGAATTTCTTCAGTATTAGTTGTGATTTCTTTATTTCTGATTTTATTTATTTATTTATTTATTATCTTCTCCTTTATTTTCTTCATTAGTTTGGCTAAAGGTTTGTCAATTTTGTTTATCTTTCCAGAAAAAAATAAACAACTTTTGTTTCATTGATCTTTTGTATTGCTTTGTTCATTTCAAATTTATTTATGCCTGCTCTCATCTTTGTTATTTTATTCTTTTACTAATTTGGGATTGATTTACTCTTTTTTTCTAGTTATTTAAGATGCATTGTTAAATTGTTTATTTGAAGTTTTCCCTCCTTTTCAGGTAGGTAGTATAGATGTTAACTTCCCTCTTAGTACTGCTTTTGCTGTATCCCATAGGTTTTGGTATGTTGTTTCCATTATCATTTGTTTCAAAAATTTTTTCAATTTTCCTCTTCATTCACTCTGACCACTGGTCATTCAGAAGCACATTATTTAATTTCCATGTATTTGTATAGCTTATAAAATTTCTCCTGTTATTCATTCCTAGTTTTATTCTATGGTGGTCATAAAAGACATTTGATATTGTTTCAGTTTTTTTCAATGTTTAAGACTTGTTTTGTGTTCTAACATATGGTCTATCCTTGAGCATGATCCATGTGCTTAGGAAAAGAATGTGCATTCTGCAGCTTTTGGATGAAATGTCCTGTAAATATCTATTAGATCCACTGGGTCCACAGTGCAGATTAAATTTGTTGGTTCTGTGTGGATTTTCTTTCTGAACTATCTGCCCAATGCTGTAAGTGGGATACTGAAGTCTCCACTCATTTTCATATTGAGGTCTATCTCTCTCTTTAGCTCTAACAATATTTCATTCATACATTTGGGTACTCCAGTGTTGAGTGCATATATATTTTAAATTGTTATATCCTCTTACTGAATTTACCCTTTTATTACTATATGGTAACCTTCTTTGCCTCTTGATACGGTTTTTGTTTTGAAATCTATTTTGTCTGATACAAATATAGTGACTCCTGCTCTCTCTTTTTTTTCTTTCTTTTTTTTTTTTTGAGACAGAGCCTTGCTCTGTCATCAGGCTGGAGTGCGGTGGCGCAGTCTCAGCTCACTGCAAGCTCCACCTCCTGGGTTCAAGAAATTCTCCTGCCTCAGCCTCCCAAATAGCTGGGACTACAGGTGCATGCCACCACACCCCTCAGCTAATTTTTTGTATTTTAGTAGAGATAGGGTTTTACTGTGTTACCAAGGCTGGTCACAAACTCCTGAGCTCAGGCAATCTGCCCACCTTAGCCTCCTGAAGTGTGTGGATTACAGGCATGAATCACTGTGCCCGGCTGACTCCTGCTCTTTGTTGGTTTTCATGGGCATGGGATATCTTTTCCATTTCTTTATTTTCATTCCATGTGTGTCTTTACAGGTGAAGTGTGTTTCTTGTAGGCAATAGATCAATTGGCTTTTTTCTTTTTTTCCGTTCATTCAACAGGTCTATGTCTTTTGGTTGAAGAGTTTAGTACATTTACATTCAATGTTATTATTGATAATTAAGCACTTACTCCTGACATTTTGTTATGAGTTTTCTTGTTGTTTTGTCGTCTTTTTAAATTCTTTCTTTTATTGCTGTCTTCCTCTAGTGAAGGAGATTTTCTCTGGTGATATGATTGAATTTTTTGCTTTCTGTTTCTTGTGGGTTCTCTGTATGTTTTTTGGTTTCAGGTTACCATGAGACTTGCAAATACCATCTTATAACCTATTGTCCTAACCTGATAACATCTTAACACTATTTGTGTAAACAAACAAACAGGCAAAATAAAATGAATAAAAACACTATGTTTTAACTTTATCCCCACACTTTTTAACTTTTTGTTGTTTCTACTTATATCTTATTATACTATATCTTCAAAACTTGTTGTAGTTATTATTTTTGAGTGGTTCACCATTTAGTCTTTCTACTTGAATTGTTTATACAACACATTTAAGGTGTTATAATGTTCTGTGTTTTTTGTGCACCTACTATTAACAGTGAGTTTGGTACTTTCAGATGATTATTTATTGCTTATTAATGTCATTTTATTTCTGATTGAAGTACTCCCTTTAGCATTTCCTGTAGGCTGGGTCTAGTATTTATGAAATCCCTCAGCTTTTGTTTGTCTGGGAAGTCTTTATTTCTCCTTCATGTTTGAGGGATATTTTCACCTGTGTATGAGTCCATTCCCACCCTACTATAAAGAACTACCTGAGGCTGGGTAATTTATTTTTAAAAATAGGTTTAATTGACTCAGTTCCACAGGCTGTATATGAGGCATGGCTGAGCAGGTCTCAGGAAACTTACAATCACGGCATAAGGGTGCAGGGGAAGCAAGCACATATTCACATGGCAGTGGGAGAGAGAGTGAGGGAGCAAAGAGGGAAGTGCTACACACTTTCAAACAACCAGATCTTGTGAGAACAAACTGTCATGAGAACAGCAAGGGAGAAATCCCCTGCCATGATTCAGCCACTTCCCAACAGGTTTCTTCCCCAACATTGGGGATTACAATTCAACATGAGATTTGAATGGGGACACAGAGCCAAACCATATCATTCTACTCCTGGCCCTTCCCAAACCTTGTTGTCCTTCTCATATTCCAAAACACAATCATGCCTTCCCAACAATCCCCCACAGTCTTAACTCATTTCAGCATTAACTCAAAAGTCCAAGTCCAAAGACTCATCTGAAAGAAGGTAAGCATCTTTCACCTATGAGCATATAAAATAAGTTAGTTACTTGCATGGTATAATGGGAGTACAGGCATTGGGTAAATGCTCCCATTCCAAAAGGGAGAAATTGGCTAGAATAAAGGAGTTACAGGTGCCATGTAAGTCCAAAAACCAGCAGGGCACTAATTAAATCTTAACACTCCAAAGTAACTTATCTTACATCCAGGCAACACTGATGCAAGAGTTAGGCTCTCAAGGTCTTGGGCAGCTCTGCCCCTGTGGTTCTGCAGGGTACATCCCCTGAGGCTACTTTCCTGGCCTGACAGTGAGTGCCTGTGGCTTTTCTAGGTGCACAGTGGCAAGCTGTCAGTGGATCTGCCATTCTGGGGTCTGGACGACAGTGGCCCTCTTCTCACAGCTCCACTGGGCAGTATCCCAGTGGGGACTCTGTGTGGGAGTTACAATTCCCCTCCACACTGCCCTAGTAGAGGGTCTCCATTAGAGCTCTAACCCTGCAGCAAACTTCTGCCTGGGCATCCAGGTGTTTTCATACATCCTCTGAAATCTAGGCAAAGGCTCCCAAGGCTCAACTCTTGCCCTCTGGCCCACCAGCAGACCCAACACCATGTGGAAGCCACCAAGGCTTGGGCCTTGCACCCTCTGAAACAACACATCTGAGCTGTACCTTGGCTTATTTTAGCCATGGTTGTAGCTGTAGTGGTCCCAGTGTACAGAGCATGTCTGGAGGCTGCAAAGAGCAGCAGGCCCAGGGCCTGGCTTATGAAACCATTTTTCTTTCCTGGACCTCCAGGCCTGTGATGGGAGGGGCTGCCACAAAGGTCTCTGAAATGTCTTGGAGACATTTTTCCCATTTTCTTGGCTATTAACCTCATCGGGTTCCTCTTTACCTATGCAAATTTCAGCAGCTAGCTCAAATTCCTCTCCAGGAATTTTTTTTTTCTACCACATGGTCAAGCTGCAAATTTTCCAAACTTCTATGCTTTGCTTCTCTTTTGAATATAAGTTCCAATTTCAGACCACCTCTTTGAAAAGCATATGAGTGTATGCTGTTAGAAGCAGCCAGGGTACATATTGAACGTTTTGCTGCTTAAAACTTTCTGCCACCAAGTATCCTATATCATCTCTCTCATGTTCAAAGTTCTACAGATCTCTAGGGCAGGTGCACAATGCTTCCAGTCTCTTTGCTAAAGTATAGCAAGAGTGACCTTTACTCCACTTCTTAATACATTTCTCATCTCCATCTAAGACCTCCTCAGCCTGGACTTCATTGTCCATATCACTGTCAGCATTTTGGTCACAACATTCAACAAATCGCTAAGAAGTTTCAGACTTTCCCCTATCTTCTCATCTTTTTGTAAACCCTGCAAATTGCTCCAAGCTATGCCTGTAACCCATTCCAAAGTCACTTCCACCTTTTCAGGTATCTTTAAAGCAATGCCCCACTTATCTGGTACCAATTTTTCTGTATTACTTTCCTCTCAAACTGCTATAAGAAAACAACTGACACTGGGTAATTTATTAAAAAAAAGTTTAATTGACTCACAGTTCCATTGTTTCATTAAGCCTCTTTTCTTCTGTACAGAAGGTATGGCTAAGGAGGCCTCAGGAAACTTACAATCATGGAAGAAGGATGAAGAGGAAGCAAGCATGTCCTCACATGGTGCCAGAATAGAGAGGGAGTGAGAGAGAAGTGCTACACACTTTTAAACAACCAGATCTCATGAGAAATCACTATCTTGGGAACAGCAAGGGAAAAATTTGCCCCCATGAATCAATTACCTTCCACCAGGTCCCTCCCCCAACATTGGGGATGACAATTCAACATGAGATATTGGTCAGGACACAGAACCAAACCATATCAGCCAGATATAATGTTCCAGGATATAGGATTTTTCCTTCAACACTTTATATATATATGTTATGCCACTCTTTCCTTGCTTGTAAGTTTTCTACTGAAAAGTCTGCTGCCAGATGTATTGGAGGTGTATTGTATATTATTCGTTTCTTTTCACTTGCTACTTTTAGGATCCTTTCTTTACACTTAACCCTTGGGAGTTTGACTATTGTATGCCTTGAGGTAGTCTTCTTTGGGTTAAATCTGCTTGGTGTTCTAGAATATTCTCATACTTACATATTAATTTTTTCTCTAGATTTAGTATGTTCTCTGTTATTATCACTTTGAATAGTCACATTTATATCTCTAACTCCTCTTTAAGGCAAATAACTCTTAGCTTTGGTCTTTTGAGATTATGTTCTAGATCCTGTAGGCATGCTTCATTGTTTTCTATTCTTTTTTGTTTTGTCTCCTCTGGCTGGTGTATTTTCAAGTAGCCTGTCTTCAAGCTCACCAATTCTTTTTTCTGCTTGATCCATTCTGCTATTAAAGGACTCATGCATTTTTCATTATGCCAATTGCTTTTATTAGCTCAAGAATTTCTGCTTGATTCTTTTTCATTATTTCCATCTCTTTGTTAAATTTATCTGACAGAATTCTGAATTTCTTCTCTGTGTTATGGTGAATTTGTTTGAATTTTCTCAGCATAGCTATTTTTAATTCTCTGTCTGAAAGGTTACATATCTCTATTTCTCCAGGACTGGTCCCTGGTGCCTCTTTTAGTTCCTTTGGCAAAGTCATTTTTTTTTTTTTTTCCTGGAGAGTGTTGATGCTAGTAGATGTTCTTCAGTGTCTAGGCCTTGAGGAGTTAGATATTTATTGTAGTCTTCACTGTCTAGGCTTATTTGTAGCTGTCATTTTTGAGAAGGCTTTTCAGATGTTGGAAAGGACTTGGGTGTTGTGATCTAAGGTGTATCTACTTTAGGGGGTACCCTAACCCCAGTAAAGCTGTGGTTATTGCAGACTCATAGAGGTACCACCTTGATGGTCTTTGACAAGATATGGGAGAATCCTCTTGATTACCTGGCAGAGACTCTTGTTTTCTTCCCTCAGTTTCTCCCAAACAAAAAGAGTTTTTTTCTCTCTGTTTTGAGCCACCTAAAGCTGGGGCTGGAATGACAAACACCCTTGTGGTTGCTACCACTATGACTGCACTGGGTCAGACCTGAAACCCGAACAGCACTGAGCCTCACCCAGACTGCTGTAACCATTCCCTGGCTACTGCCTGTTTTAATTCAAGGCCCTGGGTCTCTAAAATCAGCAGGTGGAAAAGCCAGTCACTCCTGTGTTCTTCCCTTCAGGGCAGTGAGATTCCCCAGGACCTGGGTGGGTCCAGAGGTGCTGTCCAGGGATCAGGGACTAGATTCATAAACCTTAGTCATCTACCTGGTTTTCTATCATATTGCCAGCTGAGCTGGCACACAAACCACAAGATACAGTCCTTCTTCTCTTCCCTCTCCTTTCCAAGGACAGAGGAGCCTCAATCCCTAGACATCAGCACTCCAGGCCATGAGGAGTACTGCCAAAATACCAGCTAATATTCCCTTAAGGCCCAAGGGCTCTTAAGTCAGCTTGTAATGAATGCTACCTAGCCTGGGACTCACCATTCAGGTCAGTGGGCTCCTCCCTTGCCCAGGGTAGCTTCAGAAATGCTGACCAAGAATACAGTCCTGGAACTGGGTACTCCAGAACTCGTTTGGTTCTCTGAGTCCTGTGGTTGTGCTGGTACCTACTGTTCAGGAATAAGTTCCCTTTTCTTTTCCCTCTGCTTCTCTCATGTAGAAAGAGTTTTGCCATGTAGCCACAATAGCTGGTAATGTGCTGTGACTCACATGAAGCTGATAAGTTTCAGAGGCTCACCCAAGTCCCTCAATGTAGTACTTGGGTATTGCTGGTTATTTAGAGCCCAAGGCTCTACAGTTAGCAGGTGATGAATGCTGCCAGGACTGGTTTCTTTCCTTCAAGATGGCTTGTTTCTATCATGCCCAGGGTATGTCTAGAAAAGTCATCTGGGAACTAGGGGCCTCATGACTCTGTCCAGTGCCTTAGCCTGCTGCAGCAAACTGGTATCCAAGATGCAAGACAAAGTCCTTCCCATTCTTCTCACTCCTCTTCTCAAGCAGAAAGAAGGGATCTCTTTTGCAGCTGCAAGCTGTGCAACATGGAGTAATGGGAGGGATGATGCCAGCATTACCTTGGCTGCCCCAGCTGGTGTCGAGGTATGTTGCATGACCCTCCTCCAGTTGAGTATCTGGGCCTAGCTCAGCACTAGGACTCACCTAAGAATTTCAGTCCTTATGGACTAGACTTCCTTTTGAATTTACTTGGAGACACAGAGCGCCATAGCCCTCTATGGCAAGGTTTGCAGGCACTCATATTCCAACCATTGAAATCCGTGATTCCCCTTCAGCTACGAATGACTTAAATGCTCTCTCTGTGAGTGGATGCCAGCTGGGTTTGGTCAGGTTTTTCTTTCTGCTCTAACAGGGCAACACTGAGTTCAATGTCTCACAATACCATGCCGCTGCTGCGGGGGTGGGAAAGGGGTGGCATTGGTGATTCTAGCCTGTT
This sequence comes from Rhinopithecus bieti, assembly GCF_001698545.2. Classification (NCBI taxonomy): domain Eukaryota; kingdom Metazoa; phylum Chordata; class Mammalia; order Primates; family Cercopithecidae; genus Rhinopithecus; species Rhinopithecus bieti. The sequence continues at coordinate 1,684,216 of NW_016811527.1, read as the reverse complement.
TTCTCCTATCTCTTCAGTGGCTTTTTCAGCAATAGGAAGTTAAACCAAGTGCTGTGAATGCTCTCCTGATTTTTGTTTTTGTGAAGGTATTTTTTTTTTCTGTGTAGATAGTTGTTAAAACAGTGTCCTTGCTGGAGAGGTGGGGGGTTGTGTGGGATGATCAGTGGAGTCTTCTATTCCACTTTTTAATATTCATGGAATCTGTAGAGATGTCACTTCTTAAACTCTTATGTTTCTAGTATAGTAATTTGTATCCTCTCTCTTTTTATACTAGCATATTCCCAGTATAATGTACAAACATAAACCGTTACTGAAAGATTAATAATTTTAACTATAACTTTTATAGCCAATATACAACAAATAACATATCAACCAAGTACTAATTAGTTTATCCAAATACCATTTCCTGAAGCACTGGCAGATATAATCTAGCATCCTAGACTATTTCACACGTTGCGCACAATGACGATATTTTTTTCTTTGCATTTTCTACCATGTAGTTCGCAGTATATTTTCCTATTTTATCCAAATTGATCATTCCACTAGTCCCATAGAAACACATACAGTATCATGCAGGTTATATCTTCAGATGTCCAAAGACATCTCAACAAATTTGTGGGATCAATAATGAGCATTCAGAAGTTAAATAACACTAATATCCCAAAGGATAGGTACAACTTTGAGCCAATAATGGAATAGCCAGTAAATGTAGCAGTTGTTTTTAAAAAGAAACAATTTGACTTAATTAAACAACATCACCAAAATGCAAACAGCTATTAAAAATAAATTAGACTGCAGAATAATAAAATTAAGGGAGAGATAGTACAGCAAAATTTAACTGGTATAACTACTGAAATAAAATAGAGTATAAAGGAAAAAAAGGGGAAAATTAATGGACACTACCTTCAAGATAAAAGAAGGTGTATGGTTTATTAGTTCATTTTAGCATGGCTGTAAAGAACTCCCCTGAGACTGGGTGATTTATAAAGGAAAAATGTTTAATCAACTCATAGTTCCATATGCCTAGGGAGGCTTCAGGAAAGTTATAATCATTGCAGAAGGGGAAGTAGACATTGTCTTCACAAAGTGGCAGGAGAGAGAAGAGTGAGGGAGGAACTTTCAAGCACTTATAAAACCATCAGATCTAGTGAGAACTCACCCACTATCAGGAGAACAGCATGAGGGAAACCTTCCCCATGATCCAATCACCTTGCTCCCTTGACATGTGGGGATTAAAGACCCCTCCCTTGACACCTCGGGATTACAATTTAAGATGAGATTTGGGTGGGGATACAGAACCAAACCATATTATAAGGGAAATGTCAGAAGGTGAGAGGGAGACTATGAGAAGATTTCACATTTCTTTTTTCAAAGGTAGAACTCTAGTATTTCAAAACTTGTAATGCATTTTAAAATAATTATACTATTAAGAAGGAGACAGTAATACAGTAACATACATTGATATGGTTTGACTGTAAGACCACCCATCGTACATTAACTCCTGCAATTCCCATGTGTCATGGGAGGAACCCCATGGGAGGTGATTGAATTATGGGGATGGGTCCTTCCTCCATTGCTCTAGTGACAGTAAATGAGTCTCATGAGATCTGAGGTTTTAAAAATGGGAGTTTCCCAGCACAAGCTCTGTCTTTGCCTTCTGTCATCCATGTAAGACATGACTTGCTCCTCCCTGCCTTCCACCATGATTGTGAGGCCTCCCCAGCCACGTGGTACTGTAAGTCCATTAAACCTCTTTTTTTTTCCTCAGTCTCAGGCATGTCTTTATCTGCAGTATAAAAATGAACTAATACAGTAAATTGCTACCAGTAGAGTGGGGTATTGCTGAAAAGATACCCAAAAATGTGGAAGTGACTTTGGAAGTGGGTAACAGACAGAAGTTGGAACAATTTGGACTCAGAAGAAGATGGGAAAATGTGGGAAAGTTTGGAACTTCCTAGTGACTTGTTGAATGGCTTTGACAAAAATGCTGATAGTGATATGAACAATAAGATCCAGGCTGAGCTTGTCTCAGGTGGAAATAAGGAACTTTCTGGGAACTAGAGCAAAGGTGACTCTTATTATGTTTTAGCAAAGAGACTAGCTGCATTTTGCCCGTGCCCTAGATCTGTGGAACTTAGAACTTGAGAGAGATAATTTAGGGTATCTGGTGGAATAAATTTCTAAGCAGCAAAGTCTTCAAGAGGTGACTTGGGTGTTGTCAAAGGTATGCAGCTTCATAAGGGAAGCAGAGCATAAAAGTCTAGAAAATTTGCAGCCTGACAATGAGATGGAAAAGGAAGTCCCATTTTTAGGGGAAGAAATTCAAGCCAGCCGCAGAAATTTGAAGAAGGAGCCGAATGTTAATCCCCAAGACAATGGGGAACACGTCTCTAGCACATGTCAGAGGCCTTCGTGGGAGACCCTCCCATCACAGGCCCTGAGACGTAGGAGAAAAAAGTGGTTTCATGTTCTGGGCCCAGTGTCCCCATGCTGTGTACAGCCTAGGAACTTGCTTTCCTGTGATTTAGCTGCTCTAGCCATGGTTGAAAGGGGCCAATATAGAGCTCAGGCTTTGATTTCAGAGGGTAGAAGCTCCAAGCCTTGGCAACTTTCACAAGGTGTTGAGCCTTCAAGTACACAGAAGTCAAGAATTGAGGTTTGGGAACCTCTGCCTGGATTTCAGAAGATGCATGAAGACTCCTGGATGCCCAGGCAGAAGTTTGCTCTAGGAGCAGGGTCCTCATGGAGAATCTCTGCTACGGCAGTGCAGAAGGAAAATGAGGGGTGGGAGCCCCCACACAAAGTCCCTGCTGGGGCACTGCCTAGTGGAACTTTGAGAAGAGGGCCACCATCCTCCAGACCCCAAAATGGTAGATCCACTGACAGCTTGCACCTTGCACCTGGAAAAGCCATAGACACACAATACCAGCCCGTGAAGGCAGCTGGGAGGGAGGCTGTACCCAATGCATGCACACCCATTGTATCTGGAAAGTAACTAGCTTGCTTTTGATTTTACAGGCTCATAGGTGGAAGGGACTTGCCTTGTCTCAGATGAGATGTTGGGCTGTGGACTTATGAGTTAATGCTGAATGGAGCTAAGATTTTGGAGGACTGTTAGGAAGGCAAGACTGGTTTTGAAACATGAGAACATGAGATTTGGGAGGGGCAGGGGCAGAATGACATGGCTTGGCTCTGCGTTTCCACTGAAATCTCACCTTGAATTGTAACTCCCACAATTCCTATGTATTGTAGGAGGAACCCAGTGGCAGGTGATTGAATTATGAGGGTAGGTCTTTCCTGCGCTGTTCTCCTGATAGTGAATGAGTCTTACAAGATCTGATGGTTTTACAAATGGGAGTTTCCTTGCACAAGCTCTCTCTTTGCCTGCTGCCATCCATGGAAGACATAACTTGCTCCTCCTGGCCTTCTGCCGTGATTATGAGTCCTCCCCAGTCACATGGAACTGTAAGTCCATTAAGCCTCTTTTTCTTCCCAGTCTCAGGTATATCTTTATCAGCCGCATGAAAACAGACTAATACGGTAAATAGAATTACAGAAGGTGATACCTCAATAACAAAGAGCAGTAAAATAGATTTAAATCGCTATACAAATGAAATCTTTCAAATTCAATTAATTGACTATATAAAATACATTAAATATACCTTTTAATTGGCCAAAAATGTAAATACCTTTTAGCTATAGGTTTAAAAGTTCTCAGGATCCAGGTTTTATTTTTTTTCAAATATAGAGATTGTATCAGTATTTTTTTACATTGGAGGAAAATCAAATAGCATTTTGATGTGGTTATAACTAAATTCTAAATTCAGGGCAAATTAAACTAAACTCATAGCTTTCTACCTTAAATTCATAAAATTAAAAATAAACCAATAAATACAATAACATTCAGTTCAAAATCATAGAAAAGTAATAATAGAAAGAAAAGGAAGTAAATTCTCAAATCCCATTCAGAATTATTGTCAAAGTGGTCAAGTTAGCCTGCAAATATTGATCAAAATATTACACTAATTACCTATATACCACCTTGTAAAGTACTGATGTGATAAAATTGGACAATGTTGAACTTAATTCTTATTTAGATTTCCAGATTGTATATTGAGGTTGTAAAGCAGGTGATTTTAGTGGCTTAACAGGCTAACTGCATGAGATGAGTCATGGGTATCATTATGAAATAATAATACATTTAATTTATTAATGTAGTAGATAATGTCTTCAGAGAAGAGTGATAGATTTCACAGTTGCTAGGATTAAAAATTGCCGTAAGTTTATACTAACAAGATTCCATTTGTTTCATCATTATATGTATTTTATAAATTTGTTTTAATATAACAGAAAACCTGACATGAAATAAAGCATAGTCTTCCAAAAGCTGTGTTTTCCTTTGTTTATAGCAATTGCAGAAATCCTAGGAGTATTCATGAAGATGAATGCAATAATATAGGAAACACAAAAGTAAAAAATCTATTTTATGCATCAAGTTCTTGAATATATTTGTGAGTATTTGTCATGCTCAGTTACATCAACTCTTGTGCATAATTTACGGGTTGGAAGCTTTTCATATCATCATTTGGTTTTAACATCCACCCTGAGTATGTTCCTTGTAACAAACGTGTTTGATATCATAACAGATGAAATTTTTCTTTGGTTACATTTTGACCTGCCATTTCCCTAGTGCTTTATTTTAATATATTGAGATTGGTTTTCATATATGATTCACGCCAAACTACCTAAATTGTGCTGAACTACAATCCAAAAATATAAGCCATAAAATTTAATAAAATCTTTTAAAGTGATGATATGCTTTTAGTCATTACATAGGAAGTAAGTTTGACAGGCCATTTGTTATAAAAATTTTGAAACACCAGATATTGAAATTATCTTTATTCTATATTTTGTTATTTTTTTTTCTGGTCAAAGTATATTTGATTAACCAAGTTTTTAAATGTATTTTCTTATATCTGTTCCTTAAATAATATTTTTCACTCTGTTTCTTCTAATACAGTTGTCACTCTGTATCTTTGGGTTCTGCGTCTGTTGATTCAAGCATCACAGAATGAAAATATTTTTAAAAATTTGGTCTGTACTGAACAAGTTTAAACTTTTTTCTTGTCCTTGTTCCCTAAATAATACAGTGTAACAACTATTTACATAGCATTTACACTGCATTTGATATTATAAATAATCTAGATCTAAATTAAACAGGAGGATGTCCATAGGTTATGTGCAAATACTACGCAATTTTATGTCATTGACTTGAGCATCCACGGACTTTGGTATCCTTGGGAAGTCCTGGAACCAATTCGGCATGGTACCGAGGGAGGGCTGTATAAGTGTATTTAAATTCACTGATAGCCTTTCTGATGTGTTTAAAAATACACTTCATTCACTGTGTCATCTAGACCTGAGTTGACCTTGGTTTTTTGTTTCTACACTTTCCTGTTAAAATACACCAGAATATGTTTGGGAGTAAACTGTATAAATACAGTAGGATGCAATGAACTTTTACTAAAAAAGTAACTACCTTCTGACAATTAAACTCATAAAATACTTATATAACAAGTCTGGTTAGAAGCTTGTGTTGATATTATTTAGTATAGGGAATACTGCAATATTTGTCTAACAAAGGAAATAATAGGATTTGGACATCCCCCCAAATAATTTGAATTTTGATAGGGGAGATATTGCAACATATGTTGCAGTGAGCAATTGATAGCCAAAATCTCCTGGGAAAAGGGCAGACATGAGTATTTTTAATGAATTTCCCATGTAATCCTCTCGTAAACTGTGGAGGTTTGTATGGAATTTAACAAATATACTTTATTTAGTTCATCTTTTTGTGAAGTTAGTTTTCCTGAACTTTTTAGGAAGGTTCTTGGTTTAAGCAGCTTGTCTCACTTCACTGACCTTTTTCATCTCTGTGTGTGTTTAGTGTTGAATAATATATACATAGTAGCTTGTTTTAGGGGATTTTATGGTTCTGTTGGTTTTTTCCACATTATTCTTTCCTTCCTTTGCATTTGCTGTTCTACATAGATCAGTTTTGATTCCTCTGTCAGTAATTATTCCTTAATGTGAATTCCTGTTCTAGAGAGAGTTCTTGTGGGTCAGTTTGAGAGTTAATAAGGGACAATCTGCTTCAGTTCCCTCAGACCAACTTGTGTATCCCTTGATTTCACTCACTGGCTTCTATAAGGGAAAAAAAGCAAAAACCAAAAAGATAAAACCCCTCAATTGTAGCTGTTGTTCTCAATTTGACCTGCTCCTTGTTCTAGGGAATATCTGTTGGCTAGTTGGTATTCTCTTGTTCCTGGGTCTGTCCAACATCCCATTGCTTCTATCACCCCCTTGCCAGTAGTATGCAATTTTTGTAGCTGCTGGCAGTTTGTCCCCATCTGCTGATATATTTGGGTTTGTGGGGATGTCTTGTTATCTACTTTTATAGAAAATGCTATTTATGTGTTTTAATTTTGCTCTGTAATGATTGTGTTTATTTTTATGTGAGAATGCAAGAAGGTACAAGATTGTGTCACAATATTCTAAATGTGTATGTATAGACAGCTCTAAAGGAGATTCTTATGTAGCAGTGTTTTATGTCATGGCATTTCAGCCCCAGTGCCTGCTTTCAACTAATCTCAGTTTGTGCTTCTCTTCGTTTCAATAAATGAGACAATCTGAGTAATCATTATCTAGCAAAAGCTTAGTGATCCTTGTACCTATTCATGGCCTAAGAAACCGTGAATGGGAACAGGAAATGGTACACATTTCTGTTTCAAAACTGAACATAACAGATCAATGGGGGGAAAGGATATGGCTGTCTAAGATGTATTATAGCATTCAATCATGGTTTTTTTTGGAATAGTAAAACATGAGATTAAAAATGTAAAGAGGACTTCTTTCTCATTCTGTTGCTTTTGCCTGAATTCACCCCATGCCTCATAGTTTGATTCCAACTTTTTGCACATTAGTCCTGATCCTCTGTGGGAACATTTTCCTGGTCCATCCTTTTTCCTCAGTCTGAATTAAATGTTTTCCCATTCATTCACTATATTTTAAATTTTTGTCTTGCCTTTATCTATCTCAAACACTGAATGTCTCAGGATAGGAATTGTGTTTTTTCTCCCTGTATCTATAGCATTAAGCACAGAATTGTCCCTGTAGAAGGGACTGATAATTAGTAAGGAATAGCTGATGAATGAACGAAAATATAATTTTACTACCTAGCATTTATCATTGGCTGTTTGTGATAGGCTGAATACCTACTACCATCCAGGATATTTATATGCTAATGCCAGAAATTGAATATGATGACATTCTCCTGAGGGCTCCACTTCTTAATACTGTTGCACTGGAGATTAAGTTTGAAGATGAATTTTGGAAGGGACACAAACATTCAAACTCTAGCACCTCTAGAAAGAGTTCAGCCCTGCCAGGAACTTGAGTTAGATTTCTGACCTCCAGAACTGCAAGAAAATTTGTGTGATTTTAAGCCGGTTAGTTTGTGATCATTTGTTATGGCAGCCATAGGAAATTAATACATATTTTGGTACTTGGAAGTGGATTTGCAAATATCTAAAAGTGGATAAATGGTCTTGGAATTGTATAAGGGGAAGAAGTTGGAAGAAGTTGGAGGGGCATTATAGAAAAACCCTACGTTGCTTTGAACAGGCTATTCATAGAAATAAGAACGTTGAAGTTGCTGCTGGTGAGGTCTCCAAAAGGAAATGAGAAGTACAAGAGAAAAATACCTGTTTTACTTTAGAGAATACCTAAATAATCTTAAAAAAGTTTATAGATGCATTAACATTAAAGTTGCTTCTGTTGAGTGTTCAGAAGGAAATGAAGATCATGCTATTGGAAACTGGAGAAAAGGAGATTCTTACTATACAGTGGCAGCAAACTTAGTTGAATTACATCCTACACTTAGGTAGAAGACAAAATTTATAAAGGATGAACTGAGATGATCTCAAAACAAAATATTAAAGATGCAGCTTGGTTCTTTTTCTTGCTGTTTATAGTGAAATACAAGAAGAAAGATAAGTTGAGCAACTGTTGAGCAAAAAGGAACCAGGACTTGATTTGAAAAACTCTTAGCCTATCTCTATTGCCAAAGATGCTAAAATGAGAAGTCGCACTGTCAGAAAACATTGCTGTGGAGATAAAGTCAAAGGTTTGGTTGGATAACCTTTTGCCAGTTCCTCCAGTGGATCCAAAAGTCAAAGTGTTTAGTCTCACAGAAGGCTCTTTGAAGAGGTTAGGCATGTGACTCATGGATCCTTTCAACCATCTCAGCAGAATATAATATATTAATCCCCCGTATATGCAGTTTTACTTTCCAGAATTTTAATTACCTACCGTATAGTACAGTAAGATAACATGAAAGAGAGAGAGAGAGTTAGAGCACAGTTACATCAACTTTATTACAGTATACTGCTATAATCATTAATCTCTTACTGTGCCTAATTTATAAATAAAACTTTATCATAGTCTGTGAGTGAGGAAAACACACTCAAAACATGTTTTTCTACTCTTTCACTCACAACCACAATCAACATAGAAGATTTCTGTGGCCAAATGTGGGGTATTTCTCTCTACAACAACAGCAACAACAACAACAACAACAAAACCCAGTAAATTGTGTGGTGCATACTAGCTGAGTATCTTCCAATTAAATTCTAATATTAGCTACCTGGGACTCTGGAATTTATAACCAACTGATTTTAAACTGGGGTTCCCATGACCCCCTCTTTGGGTTTTATTAATTTGCTACAGTGGTATACAGAACTCAGGGAGAGGCTTATGGCTGCTGGTTTATTAAAAATGATATTTCAAAGGATACAGATGAAGAGATTCCTAGGGTGAGGTATGGAGGAAAGGGAGCAGAACTTCCATGTCCTTCCTGGGCCTGTCATTCTCCAGGATGCCCCATGTGTTTAGCCATCCAGAAGCTCCCAGAACCACATCCTTTGTTTTCTAATGGAGGCTTTGTTACATAGGCACAGTTGATTAAACCATTGGCCTTTGGTGATCAGCTTAACCTTCCACCCTTCTCCCTCCTCTAAGTTTGGGGTGTGGAGCTGAACGTTGCAACCTTCTAATCATGCCTTGGTCTTTCCAGTGACCAGCCCCCATCCTGAGGTTACCTAGGTGCTACCAGCCATTAGTCATCTCATTAGCAACCAAATAACTTCTCACTTTGGAGATTCCAAGGATTTAAGGAGTTGTATGCCAGGAGACAGGGACAGAGACCAAATATTCATTTCAGAATATCACATGTATATATAGGATAAAGCCTCATATATGTAGCATTCATTTACTACCTAAGGTTTCAGGCATCCACTGGGAGTCTTGGAATGTATCTTCAGTGGTTAAGGGGAGATCACTATAGAAAGATCTATAGTAAGATCTTTTCTCAAATGGAGACCGTGAGAAATACATAAAAGACCCATAGGTGTTTGAGAATGTTATAGCAGCAGAAATACTGTCAACTTGGATGGAAGAAGATACACAGAGAATCAAATAAAGAGTGCTTTCAGACTTCCAAAATTCTACAGAAAATAAACAGACTAATAAAACTACTCAATTGCAAATATGTGCTATCCTTCATGTAAAAAAGAAGATTGGAGGGAGTCACAGTCCCAGAGGGAAGAGCTGTGAGCTCCGAGCATGGAGTCAAGAGCCAGAAAGGCAGAACCCAAAGCAAGAGATCGTTCTAGGCTTTGAAACCTAATCGAGTTTGCCCAGTTGGATTTTAATATTGTTTAAGACTTATGACTTATGTTTTCATTTCATTTTCTCCATTTTTGAAAGAGAATGTTTATCATTGTTAAGCTATGCCTGTCACCATTGTAGTTTAGAGGTAAATAACTTGTTTTCTAGTTTCACACATCTACATATGAAGCAGAATTTTGTTCCAAGATGTATTAAATTCAGAATCTCACACTAATTTAGATCATTTAAAATGGTGAGATTTGGGATTTCCAAAATGATCAGACTTAGATGAGATTTTGCAGTTAAATTGATGCTATGATTGATGATTTGAGACTTTTGGTTACCCTCAGATGGGCGAATGTATTTTGCATGTGGAGAAATGTGAATATTAGGAGTAGAGAATGCACACTGTGTGCTAGGCTGAATATGCCACTCACTTTCACCCTCCCAAAGATGATTACACTCTAATCTCTGAAATCTGTGAAAATGTTACCTTATTCATCAAGTGGGACTTTGTAGGTATGATTAAATTGAGGATTTTGAGGCAGGGAGATTATCCTGGATCATCCAGGTGGGCTCTAAATGTAATCATCATGGTCTTTAAAAGAAGGAGACAAGAGGATGAATAAGGAATAGCAGGTGTGACAAATAGAAGTTGAAGAGATAAAAAGGGGGATCCATGAGCCAAGGAATGCAGGCAGCCTCTAGAGGCTGAAAAAGGGACAGAAAGTGATTTGCCTGTGAAAATTCCAGAAGGAACACAGCCCAACTGACATCTTGATTTTTTTATTGTGAACCTCTAGAACTGCATAAATTTGCTCTGTTTTATGCTATTAAATTCCTGGCCATTTGTTACCAAAGCAATGAAATAGTAATACACTGTTGTGTTTTGTTTGCTGCCTCTGATCAATAAAGTATACTTTTAAGTTATGCAAAAACAAACTGACATTTGTTTTGCCCTCATGTAGAGAATATATTTCCAGTAAAGATTTGAAGATATTCTCTATTTTATTTTCCTTACGGTTTCCACAAGGTACATAGGGATAGATTCTGGTCTCATAAATATGACAGTTAGTACCAGATGTTTCTTTTCCTGTAAAATTTTCTGTCACAGATAAGCTTTTATCTTCCTCCTCACTATTACATTGTATTCTCAATGTCTCACTTTCAGAAATTGAGGCATCTCCTAACATACATTAGACCACACAAGGGCACTTAATCATGTAAACAGTGAAATCAGTGTCACAGCTAATCTTTTATCTAATGGCAGATTTCTTGGCTGTGTGTGCTTTGATGGTAATGATGAAAGGAAATACTTTTTATTTTATTATTCCATAATGTGCATTCCAACTTGAGAATCCCAACATGCACTGGTTGTAATTATAATAAAAAAAACTTGTTTCTTTTTTTTTCTTGATTGCAGATACATTAGCATACTTTGGAATACAATGCCACTCCAAATTCACATCTCTTTTGTGGAATGTGTAATGTAGCAAAAAAAAAAAAAAAAAAAAAAAAAAAAAAAAAAAAAAGAAACAGATGATGCACCTTGCAATATTTTATCCAAGAAAATGACATATATTGTTCCATTTTGCCTTTGCTATGTTATGGTTATATTCCAGATAATGGACTATAGAGAAGCTATCTTCACTGTGATTCAATAGTCTCAGGGGCTGGGGGTAACATCCACTCTGCTCTCAACGATGGGTTTCTAAGTGACATGGCCTTTTGTGCTATGAAAAAAAGAATCTAGTTCTAAGGCTTGAGAATTACATTTAGCCAGAAGACAGAAAATGCACTTATTGTCAATGGGTAAATTAAGATGACAAAAAGTATGTGACATTGTTTAGGTTTCCTGTCTTCTGGAGAAATGAAAACTGGGATGTTTCTCGTATAGTCGTATAACTGCAGCTCTTTTCCTACCGAATTATTAAACAACATAAACAGTTTGTGATTTGGAAGATTCCACATTTACGAGGGCAGCCAAACAGAACTGCTTGATTTAAGCCACTAATCTAAAATCATGCCTCAACTCTGAAAGAAAGGTTTAAGTCTAAATCTGATTTGTAAATTATCTAGTTTAAATAATTGGATAATTGACAAGGTAGTTAAAACAGCTAGATTATCTTACATTTTAATATATTAATCCTTCAAAATTTAAAATGCTGTCATCATCATGCATGATAGACACAATCACATACCAGTGCTACTAACTGCTGTTTTCTTAGTAAGCTTTTCAGTTCTTCAATTTATTCATTTTTCCATTTATTAGTGGATCCTCTTGTTAACTTCAATTTATTTTATTTTGCAAAATTTAATGGAGTCAGGGGTAATATAGAACCCATATATTTAGAACACTAAAGTGAATCTTTTCACCTTTAAGCTCTTATGTAACTCCTAAATTTAAAATGTGGAAGACAAAATTTCACTGATATTCTCTAAGAAATCAAATTGATCCCTCCAATAATTGCAACCAGTCTTTGGACAATTTATTACTGTTTTGTCTTTGTTAGATTAGATTACAGTCCTGTTGTCAAAGCAACGTTGACAGTCACATGCCCCCTGCTTGCTATTTCATAGAAGGGCTACAAAAAGGAGAAAATAAATAGCTGGGAAGGACTGGGATATAATCACTGAGAGCTACTTATCCACCCACATCTCTCCTGACATCTTGCCTCATTCTTGCAAACCCTTTGTATTTCAACAAAATTTCTTGATTATTAATTGAAATACTGGGAAGATTATTGTGTTAATTAGTCATTATTTTTAAGGAAAGAAGTGTGTTTCCCTTATCATTTCTAATGTATTCCTTTGAACTGATAATGTGTAATTATGCAGTGTTTCTGATGAGAGAGAAATCGTGGCCATCCTGATGAGGCATCTTACAACTCTACCAAGCTGACCTCTTTATGAGCCTTGTTAGTTTTATTTAAGAAGCACACATTCAACTCTTTATTTATTATGTGGAATGTTGCATTATCTCTGAAAATTGGGCCCACTACTTAGTTAAAAAATAAGTAGGTTTTGCTTTGTTTATTTCTTAAGCTTGTTTATAATGGACCACACAAAATAAGTTTTATCTTTGCATATTTGATGAGCAAAATTTTTTTTCATGTATGAATGTGAATACTTGCTCAGTTTCTTTAGGCCTGGTGTGCTGGCTCATGCCTGTAATCCCAACACTTTGGGTGGCTGAGATGGGTGGATCACTTGAGGTCAGGAGTTCCAGATCAGCCTGGTGAAACCCTGTCTCTACTAAAATACAAAAATTAGCTGGCTGTGGTGGTTCATACATGTAATCCCAGCTTCTTAGGAGGCTGAGGCACAAGAATCGCTTGAACCTGAGAAGCAGAAGTTGCAGTAGGCCGAGATTGTGCCACTACACTCCATTCTGTGCGACAGAGCAAGACCCTGTCTCAACAACAAAACCAAACCAAACAAAATGAAACAAAGCAAAACAAAACAAAACAAAGCTTCCTCACAGTTTCTTTAAGGTAGGAAAAGTTGGATGGCAAAGCTGGATGACTTTGGCTTGGCATCAAACTGACTGTATCTGATCCCAATTCAATCATTTAATTTGGACCAGTTATCTCATCTCTATTTCCTTTTTTAAATTATTATTATATTTTAAGTTCTAGGGTACATGTGCACAATGTGCAGGTTTGTTATATATGTATACATGTGCCATGTTGGTGTGTTGCACTCATTAACTCGTCATTTAAATTAAAAGGGCTACTCCCCCATCCCACGACAGACCCCGGTGTGTGATGTTCCCCTTCTTGTGTCCAAGTGTTCTCTTTCCAACTCCAACAATGTCCCTACAAAGGACATGAACTCATCCTTTTTTTATGGCTGCATAGTATTTCATGGTGTATATGTGCCACATTTTCTTACTCCAGTCTGCCATTGATGGACATTTGGGTTGGTTCAAAGTCTTTGCTATTGTGAAT
>NW_016811527.1:1664149-1669365 GCF_001698545.2 Rhinopithecus bieti | reverse complement strand
AAAAAAAAAAAAAAAAAAAAAAAAAAAAAAAATAATAATAATAATAATAATTAGAAAAGCAACAGGCCTGTGCTAGGTGATAGAGAGAAAACAGGTGCCTAAGTCCTGGACTCTGCCCTCAGAGAGCTTGCCGTCTTGTGGGGGAGAAAGATAAGTAATGAAATGTTAACCTGCAGATTCTGGATATTGGCCCTTTGTCAGACGGGTAGATTGTAAAAATTTTCTCCCATTCTGTAGGTTGCCTGTTCACTCTGATGGTAGTTTCTTTTGCTGTGCAGAAACTCTTTAGTTTAATTAGATCTCATTTGTCAATTTTGGCTAGGGCTAATATCCAGAATCTACAAAGAACTTAAACAAATTTATAAGAAAAAAATCAAAACAACCCCATCAAAAAGTAGGCAAAGGATATGAACAAACACTTCTTAAAAGAAGACATTTATTCAGCCAACAGACACATGAAAAAATGCTCATCATCACTGGCCATCAGAGAAATGCAAATCAAAACCATAATGAGATACCACCTCACACCAGCCAGAATGGCGATCATTAAAAAGTCAGGAAACGACAGGTGCAGGAGAGGATGTGGAGAAACAGGAACACTTTTACACTGTTGGTGGGACTGCAAACTAGTTCAACCATTGTAGAAGACAGTGTGGCAATTCCTCAAGGATCTAGAACTCTATTTCCTTTTCTGTAAAATAAAGATAATAAAAAGGTGCACCTCATCATGTATCATGAAAGCCAAATGAGATAATCTAGATAAAGCACTTGGTTTGCTTGCATAAAGCACTCAATGTATTAAATATATTTATTATTCATGATAGCACAACTCATGGTCATATATTGACTTTGAAAATCAGATATCACAATGTAGAATAGTCAGAAAGAATAATCAGGAATCAGCCAACTCCTGAATTTTTCTATAAAAGTATATGTTCATAGAATAGAAAAAAGGAAAAGGCCACTGAATTTCTATATTTTAAAATAGATTGAACCCAGGATTCTTCTCAATCATTAGTCCTTCCAGTACTTTTAAAATGTATTGGAATTTGTAAAAATTTAGCTTAGAGAAACTTTTTTGGAATCTAACTATTGTGCTGAGATGCTATACCTCCTTGGAGCATAGATTGATGTCTGTCATTATTCCACTTTTTTATGGTGCTGGTTGTATTGTTGGGTTGAAGATAAACCTCCATGACAAATTCAAGTAATTTGTTGTCATATTTCCAGTTTTTATTCTCTCTTTATTTTTTTTTTATTTTAATAAAATAAAATTGGCCCAGGCTGGAGTGCAGTGGCACGATCTCAGCTCACTGCAATCTCCGTGTCCTGGGTTCAAGCGATTCTCCTGCCTCAGCTCCCAGAGCAGCTGGAATTACAGGTGTGTGCCACCACGCTCAGCTAAGTTTGGTATTTTTAGTAGAAACGGGGTTTCACTATTTTGGCCAGGTCAGTATTGAACTCTTGGCCTCAAGTGATACACCCACCTTGGCCTCCCAAAGTGCTGCGATTACAAGTGTGAGCCACTGCACCCAGCCTCATTCTGTCTTTAAACCATAGTTAATTTTTGCTCACTCTTCCCCTAAAATGAGAAGGCTGGTGATTTGGAAGAAAATTAATAAAGCAGGGTTTTATTTTGATTGAGGAGTGCTGTATTTTCTTCTATAGGAACACTCAAATGAGTATAAATACCCTGCTGGAAACCATAGTGACTCTAATTTCTCCTGCATCACTTCTTGCATCTAGAATTGTGTTTTTTATACACTCATTAAAATAAAAAATTTTCACTGTTTAGCCATATTTTTCTAAAGATAACTATTTTCTATATAATTTTGAAAACATCATTAATATCTGGGAGAGAGGGCCTGAAATTATATAATTCTAGGAATTTTACTTTTGTAATTTAAACTTGGAGAACACAAAAAGAAAGTGCAGAAAATTCCTTTTGAGCCAAATTTATTTTATTTCAATTTAATTTTTTAAACATTTTTTACTCTATTTTACAGATGCTAAGTTTATGAAGAAATACCAACTAGTTTGTGAATTTCTATGATTAACATAATTTGATAGCATAAATAACTTGTACTTTTTTTCAGTACCTACTTTTAGTTGATACATATCTGTGACTCTGAATAAAGATCTTCTCAAGTCAAACATAACAGTTTGAGAAATTCTCAAGGCTCATGAGTTTAACCTTGTATATCTAAATTTCACTTCCTCCTACCATTTTCTGTGTTCTTGATATCTTTACTACTATTGCTACCATTATTTATGGAGAAGCTATATTGTAATAAATATTTTATATGTTTTACCTCATTTACTCCTCACAATAAAACTTTGTGTTAGACATTATTCTCATTTAAAAGATGAGATCAATAAAATTCCGACAGGTTAAACAACTTGCCCAGGGTTACACAGCTATTGAATGATGGACCCAGGCTTCAAACCAGGATTCCCTAATTACAGTGCAACTTAACCATGATTTTATACGCCAGAAAATTATTATTTATTGAGGAGAGAGAAAAGCCATATGCAATTACCATCCTCTAAATGTAAAGTGTGATGCAGGTGATATAACAGAGGAGTCACATAGAATAGAGTGGGACTTAAACTGTGCCTGAAGGCATTCGAAATATTTTCATAATGTAGATGGCAACTTGGGGTGTGACTTGAAAGATGAATGGGTATTTACCAGGCTATTAATGGTTTTAGAAAAATAGTTTAAGGTATGGAAATCAGCAAAAAAGATTGTTGGTTGTTATTTCTGTGCTGAGTGAAGTTTAGAGGGTTGTAATTTTGCGTCTTTGGTTGACTTCATATTGACTAGGCTATCTTCAACTCTTTAAGGGTAGCTGTTAGGTTTTAGAAAACTGAAAGTCACATAAATGATTCACATTCATAGGAGTGAAAATAATTTTTTTTCCAGTAAAGATAGAATTGATTTCTATTTAGTACAAATAATAACCCTAAAGGTTGCATTTTATCACCCTATCAGAATATGGAATATTAACAGGTCTTAAATATATTTGCAAACTTTTTTCAGCTTTTCTAACAACATATTGTGTGTGTGTTTCCAGTGCCATTACTTAATATATATATATGTGTTTTCATATATATACATTTGTATATACACAAATACTCATATAAATATTATATATTGTGTTTATATTATAAACTGTATTTATGTATGTGTATATATTGATATATTATACATTGTATTTTCCTGCCAAATGGTATTGACATCTTACTCATTCCCTCACTAATCAATGAGTTAAATGAAATATTTTTTCAGGTGTTTGTCTTATATTTGCATGAGAATTATGCTTTTAACTTATGAAAAATTATATTTTAGCATTATGGTATAGAAAATTTCATGCAATCAACCACCTTGGACATAAAACAGATTCATAAAATTACTTGGCATCTAGTAGTTGTACATACTTCTAAAATATAAGAGAGAAGGATAGAAGGGAATTCATGAAACAAGGAAGACAAGCAAGCCCAGTTTTCATAGACCTTGAATTCTCTGCTAAATAAACTGCATTTATCATATAGGTATAACTGTTATGTTGACCAAAAGAGACACATAAACTAAAATCAGAAATCTGGTATACCTTTTATTTTTCTGCCTTTGCAAGGTCATTTTTGGGTGTCCATATATCTATTAAATACAATTTAAGAAATGCTAAAATAAATGTTCTGAAAAATATTAAATGATACATTCTAAAAAATACAAATTCAATAATTAATATATTCAGTTCCAGACAACAATCAAGGTTTCCAACTTCATTCAAAGCTTCTCCACACCATAGCTTAGCCCTCTTACCTGGTTGGCAGTTAGGCAAAGGGGATCATGGTTATCATCACCCTACTTCTCTTGCCCAGAATGTGGACTTCTGTTTCTCCTCTTCCATGTACCAGATGGCATATAACTGCTCCTGAATCTTACTTGCCTGGTTCCATCCAGGTGATGAAAGGTTGGTACTCTCTTTGCTTGCTATGCATTTAAACCTACTCTTTTCTCATAAAATACCTTTGAAAATAATTTGGGGAGGCTCCTATCACACGAATTCTCCTACCTGCAAGTCCTTTAATACAGTAAACCCATCAAACTTTGGCTACCATAACAATTAAACAAAGTGTGCAAAAGTACATACTAAATGCTCAGTAAATGTTTATTGGTATTATCGTTACCTTTTCCAGTTTAAAATATCTGCACCATGTGATGGCAGTCACAAAAGAGAAATAGACGTTTGTTTGAAAAGTTCAATTTCCTGTTTCAGATAATCATAACTATCCTAACAGTGATTGTAAACATAAATTTTAAAATGACAGCAAAATACAAATAGGAATACTTTTTGGAAGGATTCTAAACATTTATATAAAAATCATTTGCCAAATCACAACTACTTTCTGGCACAGTCATCTTGAGTTATTACACGTTTTTGATTTTTTATTACCAAACTGATTGGAATTAATTTTGTTTGCTATTTTTTCTGTTCCCAGGCACCAACCTAATTGATACCGTGTTTCTGCTTCGGTTGATTAGTTTTCCTGTTTATATGCAATTTGGGGTTTGCAGGGAAACAATGATAAGCAGATGAGTGTCAGGAAGTTTATCAACATGTGACTTTGCTGTCTGAATGTATAGAATGTAAAAATTCATTATAACTCACCTTTGAAACATACAAATAAACAGTTCAGAAAAAAATACCTAATATGATGGCAACAGAAATTCTCCAAGTATAATTTCAGCCATTACAGCCATTATTAAAGTAGAACACGGATGGAGCAAGATGGCCGAATAGGAACAGCTCCAGTCTCCAGCTCCCAGCGCGAGCACACAGAAGACAGGTGATTTCTGCATTTTCAACTGAGATACTGGGTTTATCTCACTAGGGAGTGCCCGACAATTGGTGCTGGTCAGCTGTTGCAGCCCGACCAGCGAGAGCTGAAGCAGGGCAAGGCATCGCCTCACCTGGGAAGCACAAGGGGGAAGGGAATCCCTTTTCCTAGCCAGGGGAACTGAGACACACAACACCTGGAAAATCGGGTAACTCCCACCCCAATACTGCGCTTTAAGCAAATGGGCACACCAGGAGATTATATCCCACACCTGGCCGGGAGGGTCCCACGCCCACGGAGCCTTCCTCATTGCTAGCACAGCAGTCTGCGATCTAACCACAAGGCAGTAGCGAGGCTGGGGGAGGGGCACC
>NW_016811527.1:1638752-1662010 GCF_001698545.2 Rhinopithecus bieti | reverse complement strand
GCACTATTCACAATAGCAAAGACTTGGAATCAACCCAAATGTCCATCTGTGATAGACTGGATTAAGAAATTGTGGCACATATACACCATGAAATACTATGCAGCCATAAAATAGGATGAGTTTGAGTCCTTTGTAGGGACATGGATGCAGCTGGAGACCGTCATTCTCAGCAAACTATCGCAAGAACAGAAAACCAAACACCGCATGTTCTCCCTCAGAGGTGGGAACTGAACAATGAGATCACTTGGACTCGGGAAGGGGAATATCACACACTGGGGCCTATCATGGGGAGGGGGGAGTGGGGAGGGATTGCATTGAGAGTTATACCTGATGTAAATGACGAGTTGATGGGTGCTGACGAGTTGATGGGTGCAGCACACCAACATGGCACAAATATACATATGTAACAAACCTGCACGTTATTCACATGTACCCTAGAACTTAAAGAATAATAAAAAAACAAAATAAAGTAGAACACACTAGTTGACGCATTTTTCTTTAAAATCGTTACAGGATGAGTAGAAATGCTTCTTCCCAAATTTCTGGGTAAGAAGCAGTGAATGCCATTCCTCTTACTTCCTTGCAAGGTGTTTTGTTTTGTTTTGCTTTCTTCTCTCATTTCTCTTTGAATTATTTGCCCGGTAATCTTCCCCCAATCTTTGTTTCTGTTTTCACACATCCATCCCCTGAGCAATACCCTAACTTTCTTGAAGCACATAGTATACACATATATTTATCTTCTATGCTGTTATTTCTGACAACTTTAAAAATCCATGCCAATGATTTTTTTTTTTTTTTTTGTCCTCAGTCCCTCTTCCTTTTTCCCTCTTTAAACGATCATACTCTACAAGGTCTTGAATCCAAGCTGCTTCCTTCCTGCTTCTTCTTCCCTAGGTGATTTCTATGATTCCTAAAATTTTAGTCTCCCTCAAGACAAAATGATCAAAATATTTATATGTCAAACTGTTATCTCCCAGGGCTTCTGGGATACAGAGTGAACACAATTGTCTATCTCACCTCAAATTGCAACAATCATCATCCTCGCCACTCCTGCTGCTCCTCCAGCCATATTTGTCTCAGTTAATGAAAGTATGTTACATTCTTCAGGGACATGGCTTCTAGGTCATCTCTGACTTTTCAACACCCTCTAACTGCTATGTCCAGAGTCTCACGCAGATGCTGTGGGTTTTACATGGGATTAACAATATGACTTTCCTCTACAAGCTTGGAAATTTCTTCAGATAAATCATAATATAGATATTCTAGAATAGGATTCAGAAGGTAATCTCAAAATAAGTGTATCTCCAAGACTTTACCAAAGGTTTTAAAATATTTCAAGTAAATAACAACAAAAATTTGTGTCAATCTTGGTAGATTGTTCAGCAGTGGCAAGATAGAAAGGCAATGAGATATAAAAGTTTCCAGGAATCTCCACAGAAGAATTAAAATCTTGGTTCATTGTAAAGAAAATGGGTGAATTATGCTATCAGGGCTCAATAATACCAGTCTCAATTTCATTTTAATAATTCTGTTTGTTCTGATTCCACTTTCACTCAGTCACCTTCTCATTAGATTTTGGCTTCTTATGTAGTTTTGCCTACAGATTCAGTTAAGGCCATTGTTCAGTCTAAATAATAATTTTGTTTTTCATTACAAATTAAAATTTTGGCCTTCTGGGTTTTCTATTCATTGAACTAGGAGAATGTTGTTTTTCAGAGAGGATGGTTCAACGTTTTTTATTTTGCTTTTTATAAAATATAATATGTGATAATATATAGATCCATAAATTTTCAGAAACTGAGAATACTTATATAACCGCATCCATCCTGATCAAGAAATAGAAATAACACCGCAAAATTATGCTAGTTTAAGCCTTTGGAATCTCTTACTAAATCATTGAAATTAGACTTCAAACAGACTCCCAGCTCTTCTTCACTGATTCCTTCTTCCCTTCCTTTCCCTTCCTTTCTTTCTTCCTTTTCTTCTCCTTCCTTCTTCCTTCCTATCCCCTTTCCTTCCTTCCTTCTCTTCCTTCTTCCTCCTTCTTCCTTCCTTCCTTCCTTTCCTTCCTTTCTCTTTCTTTCTCTTCTTTTCTTTCTCTCTCTTTCTTTCTTTTTCTTTCTTTCTTTCTTTCTTTCTTTCTGTTCTTCTTTCTTTCTTTTTCTTTCTTTCTTTTTCTCTTCTCTCTCTTCCTTCTCTTTCTTCTTTCTTTCTTTCTTTCTTTCTTTCTTTCTTTCTTTCTTTCTTTCTTTCTTTCTTTCTTTCTTTCTTTCTTTCTTTCTCTCTCTCTCTCTCTCTCTCCTTTCTTTCTTCTTTCTTCTTTCTTTCTTTCTTTCTTTCTTTCTTCTTTTTTCTTCTTTCTTTCTCTTTCTTTTTTTTCTCTTTTCTTTTCTTTTTTCTTTTCTTTCTGTCACTGTGTTACCCAGGCTGGAGTGCAGCAATGTGATCATGGCTTAGTGCAGCTTCAACCTCCTGGCCTCAGGCAATCCTTCCACCTCAGTCACCTGAGTAGCTGGTACCACAAGTGTGTACACCATGCCTGGCTAATTTAAAAAAAAAAAGATTGTAGAAATGGGATCTCACTATATTGCGCAGGCTGTTCTTGAATTCCTTGGCTCAAGCAATCCTTCTGCCTCAGCCTTCAAAAGTGTTGGGATTACAGACAGATGTGAGCCACTGTGTCCAGCTCATTTTGTTAATCATAGTTCTAATCACAGAAGTTGTCTGATGACAGATACTTACTGCTTCCCTGTTTCCTACCTTCTAAGGTACTTAGAAGTTCTTACCTACTTTTCCAGCTCCAAATCCCACTGCTTCTCTATCCAAAATAAATAATTTTCCCAGACCTAGAGATTCAAAAACAAAACAATGGGGATTACTTCTGGATAAGGAAACAGGAGCTACCACCAATCCAGTGATTCTTGACCAATGTTGCACTTTGGAATTGTCAGAGAATCATTAAAAAAATACATATCTGGCCCAATTTATTGTTTTGAATGTTCTCTTTCTCTCACATCTGACAAACAATCTGCTAGCAAGTGATAACAGCTCTGCTTTCAAAATATACCCAGAAGTCCACCATGCCTCTCAGCCTCCAAAGCAGATACCTCAGCTACGATAGCATCCTCTCACATAGGATATTGCAACAATCTCCAAATTGGTTCCCTTTCCATTTTTCAGTTTGCACCACATGGTAGTCAGAATGATTCTGTTACAATGTGTGAGTCAAATCATGTCTTCCCCCCAACCCCTCCAAAATCCTCTAGTAGCTTGTTATCTCACTAAGAGTAAAATCTAAATTTCTTAAAATAGCATTCAAGTCTGTAGTCACCCCCGTCCAGCATAGTAGTTCTATCGCCATGTGGCTACTGAGCACTCCAGATATGGCTAGACCAAACTGAAGAGTGCTGTACATGTAAAATATACACAAGATTCTGAAACTTAGTATGGAAAATGTATACATCTCAACAATTTTTTATTGATCCTGGTAAAAATAATTCCCACTTGTTGAGTTAAATAGCATATATTATTACAATTAATTTTGGTCTATTTTTACTTTATAATGTGACTGCTGGAAAGTTTAAACTTACATATGTGACTTATATTCTATTTCTACTGGACAGTACGACCCTAGACAACCTACGCTCCCTTGCTTTTCCTATCTCTTCTTTCCCTACTTCTTCACCGTTTCTTACCATACTGTCTTCCTTGCTCTTCTTTGTACATATCAGGCATATTTTTCCTGCAGTGTCTTTGTATTTTAATTTTCCTTCAGTCTGGAAGATTTTGTCCCCTCACATTTCATGGTATCTTCCTCATTTCTTTTAGGCCTTTTCTCTAATGTTATCTTTTCAATGAAACCTTCCATGTCTATTTGATCTAAAATCGAAACTGATGGAAGTTTGTATCTCTCTTTTCTGCTTTTTCACTTTCATTTCTTACCTATAACACAGATTTATCTAATAGAGCAAACTGTATACTACAAAAATGCTTTAAATCTAGAAGAATGTCGTTTCTGTAGGCCGAAATAGGGCAGCCAGGTGGGGAAGGGCTCCCAGAGAAACTCCAACCAGTCTGTATACTGGGGTGAAGCCACAGAAGTTTGCACCACTTGCATAGGGGAGAAGCCTGGCCCTGCCTCTTCCTGGGTGAAACCTGAAATTTAATTGTGAGGTGGGAAGCCCACTGGCAGGAAACACACTCTCTTGCTTTGCTAAGAGCCTCTGTTTTCTCTTTTTTCCCCTTTATTTCTCAATAAATCTTATTTTTCTCATCCTTCAAACAGTCTGTGAGCCTAAATTTTTGTGGCCACGTGACAAGGACCTCATCTTTAGTCTTTAGCTGAACTAAGGAAAAGGTCCACAACAAAAACACAGAATCCAAGAGTTAAAACCATCGCTGCTCAAGGTTCAGGCAAATAATAGGGGATGTAAAATAAGAAGAAGGTCCCTCCAGAACTTTAGAGCACATGACTAGAAATGTAGATGTGAAACAATCAGCACCCAGTAGTCACACAACAGTGACTTTCAGGTTCAGGAGATATGATCATGAATAACAGAAGCCCAGAGCTTTGTCTCTGGAGGACAACTGCAAGAACGTCATGGTCACATGAGCAGCCTAGAAGGGGGTTAGGTCTTGACAAGCAGAGGCACTTACAGTAGAGATTGAAGTAGAACCTCTCTTGCTTGTTTCAGTGGGTATGGCAAAGGGTGGGTTACTAAGAGTGGGAAGCGTTATCTGAGAGGAAAAAATATATGTGGGTTTTTAGTAATACAAGAGACCTCTACGCTGTAACTGTGACCTGCTTCCAACACCAGAACAATAATCGCATAAAGAGATCTTAGGAGATCATTGTTCTCACAATGTATACTTTAATGACTTCCCTTTTTTTGTTGTCCAGAATAATGAAAACCAACTCATAGTCTGGCAGCATCATGAATCTTTTAGGTCACTACATGGGACCCTTTACAATGGACTGGTTCACTAAGTGTCTCATGAGGGTAACAGTGTTTATTACATCACCTCTCTCTGACACGGAAAGGAATGTTCTACTCTTAGCCACTTGTGTCCAAGAACACTGCATTTTCTCAGAGAGTACACTGCATACTGTCCTTAAAAGGTTGGCTAGGTTGCAGTTAGAAAGAGGTGGGAAAGAAAGTACACTTATCTCTGGTCTTTTTTTCATATTTAATCACCTTGTAAGGTGCAATTTCTGTTCACCGCATGTAAATCTCACAAACCAGTAAATGTTATCATGTTAATAGCAAGAAATAAAAATGGGGTCTTCCAGATTTATGCTGTATAATTTTATTGTAGCTATTTGTAATAGCACTTTATTAAAAATTAAAAGGAAGGGCACTAGGGTTTCAATATCAATTACTATTCAATGAGAATACACACATATTACCAAACGAAAATGGAGGACACAAAACATTTCAAATCATCAATAGAAACTATAAAGATAAATGGGCCAAATGAATGAGACTGCCCATGGCATTGGCTACATACATTTGTCCCCCATGGCCCATATTTGAGACTGCACGTATATCTCCAGTCCATATTTAACTCTCTCCATATCCAATAGTGTGATGTTATCCATGGTTATTTCTCTCTGCTTATTTATCACCTTGATTTTCCTGTTTCCTAGATAATTTCTACTCTTCTTTATAGTTTCACAGTTCCTGAAGAGAAAAAAAGTCTCAAAACAGAAATACTCTAAGTGGGTTTCCAAAACAAAACAAAAATGTAATGTGTCATACATTGCTCTACAGTGTAGGGATGGACAGAAAGGAACAACTGTGATTGAGAAGAAAAGAGATGTCCAAAAATAAAATATAAGATGCTGGGGTGCTGTAATTATTTATTTATTTATTATTTATTTATTTATTTATTTATTTATTAAAGTGAAAATTAGTTTATTAAGGAAGTAAAGGAATAAAGAATGGCTACTTCACAGGCAGAGCAGCCTGTTGTAATTGTTTGAAAAAATTGCAGTCAATAACCTGATGAAGTATGGGTGGAAGAGGAAGTGACTTTGGACAGCCTACTTAAGATTTCTGAGCCTCAGTTTCCACAGGGATAAAAGATATTTGCGTCAAGTGGATGCTGTGAGGAGAAGAGAATATAGTCTATGTGCAGCACTGTGTCTGATCCAAAACAACCATTCCATCAGAGCATTTTTCATTATTGCACTTACTGCTGTTCTTCCAATAGATGATATTCAACCCTGATTCTTCACCTTTAATGCAGATATCAAACAACTAATTTTTTTTTCTTTACTAGTTTTGTGGCTCTTTAATAATGATATGACAGCATCATCATGAAAGAGAAATTGCTCTTCACAAAGGCTTCTGTTTATACAGATACTCTGACTCCAATTAATTTACAATCCAGTTAGACAAGTCATATTTATTTAATTAAATGTTGTACGTGTGAAAGAATATGCCAGTACTATGTACCTACTAATGATGGGCTCCGTGAAAGCAGTGGTCATTCTTCATGTGACAATAACAGGAAGAAGAATAAGGAGAAGAAAAAGGATGTCTTTTACGGAGTTTATTAATGTTACCGAGTTACTAATATTTATTTTATGTCAAAAAACTGTTAAACATTTTAATTAATTTATCATATTAACTCTAATAACACACAACATAAGAAAGCACTAAAATCCTTCCTATTTTATATATAATAAAACTGGAGCTTGAAGGGTTAAACTGTCTTGCACAAGATAATGTGCAAGTACATGGAAGATCCCAGAAGTGAATCCAGTCCTTCCAACTCTGCACTTCACTTTGCTGTTCCTGGGTGCACCCAGGGGACCTAACATGGTGACTGAAACAGAGCGCATCAAATAACCTAAAAAAAAAAAAAAAAAAAATCAATGAATGAATTAGTACAATGTGAGTTATAGGCTATACATACTTTCATAAATTTCATGATTAAAGAATTTTTTGTATTTAATGTTTTACTCAGCATACACTTAGCAAGCATCTACCATATTCTAGGCATGGTTATAAAACCTAGGAATATAAGGAAAGATGTGATATAATTTTTACCTTCAGTAAATTCATATTAAATAATCAGAATAGGTGCTTTTGAAAGCCATGTGCAGTGGTGCATTACTGTAGTCTCAGCCACTCTGAAGGCTGAGGTGGGAGGATAGCTTGAGACCAGGAGTTCCAGCCCAGCCTGGGCAACACAGAAAGACTCTATCTCCGATATAACAAAACAAAACAGAAAAAAAAAATACTTTTAATATTATAAATGCTGTAATAAAGAATACTACAAGTGTTGTGGTTAGATGATTGAAGAAGTGATTTATCTTGGCTATGTGGTGATGGATAGAGAATGTCTCATAAATGAAAGGTCACAAAAGATACCAAGTAGAAGAGAAGAAAGAGAAATCCTAGGCAGAGAGAACAAGAACTCAAACAGTAGGAACTGTGAGAGTACAACTACTTTAGAAAACTAGTCCTCTCTGCGTGGCTGGTGTATGGATAGGGTAAGAAAACAAGAGAGTAGAGTTAACCTCATATAACGTTGGTTTCCTGTAGCTGTAACCCAGAGCAACTGCTGGCCTTACCCAGAAAAAGACTGCTTGGAAAGTGAAAGTCAATAAATGGAAAAAGGCATAAGGCATACATATTCTAGTAGATTCCTAGGAGGAAGATTTCACCATCTCTTACTACTCTAACTGAAAGCCTTGAACTAGCCCTTGATCTTGCTAGAGGAGGCACTGGCGTTTCCTTTATCAGCTGGTCATAAGCCTTACAGGCTAAGGACAAGGATCTCTCTCCCTGCCAACAGGCCCTGTTAAGTTCTTTGTGCTGCCTCAATCCATGGACAATCAAGGGACTGTGAACTTGTTATTAGATTTTCCCAAGTAACCAAGGCCCCAGGCTTATGAATATGCTATCTAGTTACATGTGTTCAAATGATCAATGATTGATAAAACAAAAAGGGCAAGTTGGAGTCATTTAATAAAGAACACTAACTGTCATGTCAGAACTATTGACTGAACTATGTCTCCTCTCCCTCTGATTTATAATGTAGAAGTTCTAACCCACCGTGCAAACGTATCCAGAGATAGGTAATTAAGGTTATTATATGAGGTAATAAGGGTGGGGCCTAATCCAATAGAACTGGTGTGCTTATAATCAGATAGAAAGATCTCTTTCTCCCCACTGTGTGAGGACGCAGAGTGAAGGCAGCCTTCTGTAAGCCAAGAAGAGAACCTTCACCATCACCTGACCACGCTGGTACCCCGATCTCTGATTTTAGCCTCCAGAATTATGAGAAAATGCATTTCTGTTGTTTAAGCCACATATGTCTATGATATTTTGTTATGGCACTCCAAACAGAATAAGATAACCGAGGATTAGAAATGTAGTTTGGAAGCAATGGAGAGACAGTGATGAGTAGTGGAAATAAACGTCATCTATAATTGTGAGGCAACAGAAAATAGAAAGTGAAAAAAGCTTTCTAATATCCATTCCATCTTTGTCTGAGGTAATTTGTCTTTTACCTACAGTTGCTATTAATTCTCTAACAGAAGAACGTGTTTTGGAAAAACAACAACAACAAAAAAACGCATTTTCACTACAGAATTGAATGTGTTATATCTTCTATAATTATACTGAAGTGGAAGTGACATGAAGGTGAAAATCCATGATAAACAAAAAGGAAAGAATTTGATCTCAAACTTCAGTCATTAGCTAGAGACAATTGCCAGGATAAGAAATGTCAAATTCTTGAAAATATTTAAAATAGTGTTAAAAGTAAACAACTTCCGTTCTATATTCTCTCCCCACCGCCATCTTGTTTAGAAAACCTGAAGGGTGGATGTGAGTCTTGATAGAGAAGAATCTTCATTATATTTAGTGAAAGAGAAGTCCTTACTTCTGTTAAGGCTTCATCAGTCCACTCTTGCTCAAAATCCCATCTTCTAGGGAACATTGTTTAAGCAGTTGTCTCCTTTTATCTATCATTATACTTCATATCATGTGATCAATTTTTCTTCATGTTTAAGTTTTACATATCTTAAAATAATAGCAATGACAAACCTATCCATTCCTTAAATCTTGCTAGTTTCTTCTCTGTATTCATAGCAAAGTCACTTTTAAAAGTAATTATCAATTTTCTATCTCCACTTACATTCTTCTTAGTCATGCCTCCACTCACTGCTGTCTGATTTCAGCACTGAAGAATTAACTGCTCCTTCTCTACTTCGAGCCACTCCTAACCTACTAAATGCTATATCCAGATGACATACTTCATGCTCTACTACCTGAGTAATATGCAGATTTTAAACTTTAAAGCATTTTTGTCCTTCTTGATGTTTTCTACCTTGCCCTCTCACTTTTTTCTGTAGGTTTGCTTTTCATCCTACTTCTAGAAAATTGGTCTTCCCTAGAGTTTTACCTTTGGTCTTTTCTTCTAATTCTATGCCTTATAACTGAGTAAATGTATCTACTTTCATGATTTCAACTACAAAGCCGGCAGATTCTACACCTAAATGTTCACAGGAATGCTCTTCTTTGAGCTTTCACCATATATACCCAACAGTCTATTGGACATATAATTTAATTATCTGAGTAACCTTGGAAAGGTTACTGGGTTTCTTTAACTTTCCTTATTTGTAGCATGGGATAGTAATACTACTAACAATAATTTACCTCACAAAGGTTTTTTGGTAAGGTGAAAATGAGATAAAAATAAAAGTGGGTTAGCACCGTGTCTATTAGTTGCTGCCTATTTACACATTTTATTGTTATTTCACAATATATAATTTACTCAAACTCATCATTCCCCCGCCAGCAACCTTACACTTTTTTATGTCAATGACTCCATCAATTGTGACATTCTAAATTTCTTGCTTTCCATCACCTTCCCCATCTTGTTGGTCACCAAGGTAGTTGACCTTTCTATGACGCATTTTGTCTGTATTCTCAATGCCATTGCCCTAACTCTATCACTTGTTATTTCTCCCTGGGAGAAGAAATGCATTTTAGTTACTTCTAACCTAGTCTTTAGTTCAATTTGATTAAATTTTTTCTCCACACAGCTTCCAGATTTAACTTGATTAAATCTATTCTCTGCAGCACTTTCACTGTGTTCTTTCAAAAACATAATCGTGCTCATTTTCTTCTCTGTTTAAATCCTTCTTTGATCATTCTAATATTCTAGATATAGCCAAGACTTGGTAGGTTACATAAGACCCTTTGGAAACTAAACTTGGCCTACATTTCTTATATTCTCTCCTATAAAATATCAATTATTTTTAAAGCACAATTCTCCTTCTTTCTAGAGTGTCCATCTTCTCTTCTCTGCCTAAATATATTTTTAATCAATGGTTCTTAAAAGGCTCCCAGACTGAGTCAGAGCTAAGATTGTCACCTATGTGTCCCCATCACACCCTGTTTTCACATCTATTATATCACTAATTATGCTGATGTTTTTTAAGAATCATATTAATATTAGAGAAGAAGCAATATGAAAAAGAAATTTAGAGTCTAAGGGACCAGACTATATTTGGGGAACAATAAAGGAAACAATCTTTATAAGTCGGGGAAGGCTGGCTGTACTGGGAAATTGTAGTACCTTGTGTATATGTTTAGTTATATGGCTGGGTTGCTCTATCAGTTGTAGGAAATTTGAGGTAGATCATCTGTTATTTAAAGTTGATAATATTCTTTCCTGATAAACTGAGTACCTAGCTACTCAGAAAATTATTAACCTGGGCAAAGGATATTAAGATATTTACATGTAATTATTTTATTTTGACAAAGAAAAAATATGTTGAAGTGATTGTCATATTCTTTACAATATGGCCACTGGAATAAGACCATTTAATGTTTAAATTCAAAATATCCCTTAAAATGGATAATAGCATCTTACAAAATTTTAAATGCTTCATGGTGGGAGACTTCAAAATTGCTTGACAAAAATATTAACTTGCCTCCTTTCTTTTGAAGTTTTCTTTCAACTGACTAATATAAAGCATGTTACAAATATTGGTTTATTGGAAAATACATTTGGTTTTAAATAAAACCATAATATTTGGCACTAATTGGTTTATTTAACCCAGTCTCCAAGCCTGGCTTAAATTTAAAGACAAAAATCACTTTAGATGGTTTCTTAATTATAATTCACATTGGGGGCATTGAGACTGTATTCTTTTTCTTTTGCACTCAGTGTTATCTCTGCATAGAAGAGCAGTGACAATGAAGGGCCTATAACCACTGTCTATTCTACTGCTTTTATTTATTTTTCTGTAAGGATACAAGTACAACTTTATCCCTTGGGTGGTATGGTTGTCTGTTGTTGGCCTGATTACTAAAGCTCGTATTTGGAAATAAGTAAATATATGTATGATCTGCAAGTCAGGTACACATAAAGAAGAGGACATTGTCTTGGTGCCTGTACAGGAAGAATTGCAAGGGCTGGATCTTGCAAAGCAGGTGCTGTAATGTGATTAACTGAGTAGAAGAACATAAGCTGCTGCTATGAACTGATGTGGCTCTGAATATAAAAGTCAGGGAGTCCACCATACCATGAGCCTCTGACCCAGGGAACCTCTCTCTACACATAGACTTCTGAGAGCTCTGAACTCGAGAAAACATTTCAGAGTAATACAAAGAGGCAGTGGAAAGCTCTGTCCACTCCTTTGCTTCTTTGTCTAGTTTAGATTCATTGTAAAATGCATTAGTTGCTCTGGGGGTAATCATAGTAAAGGCAACCTTGAATGGAGCCCATCTTTTGAACTGTGGTAGAGTTTGTGATCTGTCAATCAAGGATAACCAAATATGCAGTGTTTGTACTACTAGATTTAAAGACTAAATACTGATGTATAATCCTAGCCATAAAACCTGTCATGTACAGCTTCCTTTTCACTTTATACTACCAAACCCCAGAGGAAACAAGATCTTGGGAATTTCTCACATAAATTTCTTATTCATACTCATTATATATATGTGAAAAAAAAACCAGAAAATGAGTTTCAAATAACATTTTCATAAGAGAAAATATATTAAAAGCAGTTTTTTGGAGACTAAAATCTTAGATCAAAAGTCAAAAGAAAAGGTATCATGAAGCATACTATAATTAGGTTTCTTTGGCAACCAGAAATAGTCTTAATAATTTCAATTTAGAACTATGGCCAAGTGTCATTTACTTAATGTTTTAGAGAATTTTCTTATAGATATGTCTCCCCAGCCTTACTTTTCAAAAAAACAGCAGATGTATATTTTGAAATTAAGGCTTTGGATAAATGGCATTTATGAGTATTTTGCTATATGTTCAGTTGTTTTCAATTGGCAGGTAGTAATATCTCAGTTTCACTCATCATAAATACTCATTATTAAGTCTCTTAATGCTTTCAGTATGACCACGTATATCTCTGAAAGTTTCTTAGAGGGAAATTACTATAAATGTTTTGCACATTATCTACTCTGTGTGTGCACGTGTGTGTAAGTATGTGTGTGGGTGTGCATTATTAAATAGTAGAGATTGTTTGTGTCTATAGATATCTTTTTTCTTAGAAAATTCAAAGCTAGTCCTCTCTAGATTCCTCCTCTCTAGGCAGGGCATCTCTGAAAGAAAGGCGGCAGCCCCAGTCAGGGGTTTTTAGATAAAACTCCCATCTCCCTGGGACAGAGCACCTGGGGAAAGGGGCAGCTGGGGGCGCAGCCTCAGCAGACTTAAACATTCCTGCCTCATGGCTCTGAAGAGAGCAGCGGATCTCCCAGCACAGTGCTGGAGCTCTGTTAAGGTACAGACTTCCTCATTGAGTGGATGACCCCGTGCCTCCTGACTGGGAGACACCTCCCCGCAGGGATTGACAGAACCTCATACAAGAGAGCTCCAGCTGGCAGCTGGCCAGTGCCCCTATGGGATGAAGCTTTCAGAGGAAGGAAAAGGCAGCAATCATTGCTGTTCTGCAGCTTCCACTGGTGATACCTAGGCAAACAAGGTCTGGAATGGACCTCCAGCAAACTCCAGCAGACCTGCAGCAGAGGGATCTGTCAGAAGGAAAACTAACAAACAGAAAGGAATAGTGTCAACAACAAGAAAAAGAACATCCACACAAAAACCCCATCCAAAGGTCACCAACATCAAATACCAAAGGTACATAAATCCAGAAAGATAAGGAATGAATCGATGCAAAAGCCTGAAAATTTCAAAACCAGGATACCTCTTCTCCTCCACAGGATCATAACTCCTCACCAGCAAGGGAACAAAACTGGATGGAGAATGAGTTTGACAAATTGACAGAAGCAGGCTTCAAAAGGTGGGTAATTACAAACTCTTCCAAGCTAAAGGAGTATGTTCTAACCCAATGCAAGGAATCTCAGAACCTTGAAAAAGGGTTAGAGAAATTGCTAACTAGAATAACCAGTATAGAAAAGAACATAAAGACCTGATACAGTTGAAAAACACAGCACGAGAACTTTGTGAAGCATACACAATTATAAATAGCTGAATTGACCAAGCGAAAGAAAGGATATCAGATGAAGTAAAGTGTGAAGACAAGATTAGAGATAAAAGAATGAAAAGGAACAAACAAAGACTCCAAGAAATATGGGACTATGTGAAAAGACCAAACTTACATTTGTAATGACCATAGACACTATGAAGGAACTGCATCAACTAACGGACAAAATAACCAGCTAGCATCACAATGACAGGATCAAATTCACACATAACAATATTAACCTTCAATGTAAATGGGCTAAATGCCCCAGTTAAAAGACACAGACTGGCAAATTGCATAAAGAATCAAGATCCATCGCGTGCTGTATTCAGGAGACCCATCTCATGTGCAAAGACAAACATAGACTCAAAACAAAGAGATGGAGGAATATTTACCAAGCAAATGGAAAGAAAGAAAAAAAAAAAAAAGCAGGAGTTGTAATTCTAGTCTCTAATAAAATAGACTTTAAACCAACAAAGACCAAAAAAGACAAAGAAAGACATTACATATTGGTAAAGGGATCAATGCAACAATGAGAGCTAACTACCTGAAATATATGTGCACCCAATACAGGAGCACCTAGATTCATAAATCAAGTTCTTAGAGACCTACAAAGAGACTTAGACTCCCACACAATAATAGTGGGAAACTTTAGCACCCCACTGTCAATATTAAACAGTTCAACAAGGCCGAAAATAAACAAGGATATTCAGGACTTTAACTCAGCTCTGGACCAAGCTGACCTAATAGACATCCACAGAGCTGTCCACCGCAAATCAACAGAATATACATTCTTCTCAACACCACATCACACTTATTCTAAAATTGACCATATAATTTGAAGTAAAACACTCCTCAGCAAATACAAACGAATGGAAATCATAACAGACAGTCTTTCAGACCACAGTGCAATCAAATTAGAACTCAGGATTAAGAAACTCACTCTAAACTGCACAACTACATGGAAACTGAACAACATGTGTCTGAATGACTACTGGGTAAATAACAAAATTAAGGCAAAAATGAATAAGTTATTTGAAACCAATGAGAAGAAATATAGAATGTACCAGAATCTCTGGGACACAGCTAAAGCAGTGTTTAGAGGGAAATTTATAGCACTAAATGTCCACAGGAGAAAGGAGGAAAGATCTAAAATCAACACCCTAACATCACAATTAAAAGAATTAGAGAAGCAATAACAAACAAATTCAAAAGCTAGCAGAAGATAAGAAATAACTAAGATCAGAGCAGGACTGAAGCATACAGAGACACAAAAAAACACCTTCAAAAAAAAAAAAAACAATGAATCCAGGAGCTGGTTGTTTGAAAAGATTTTCAAAATAGACCGCTAGCCAGACTAATAAAGAAGAAAAGAGAGAAGAATCAAATAGACACAATAAAATATGATAAATGTGATATGACCACTAATCCCACAGAAACACAAACTACCATCAGAGAATACTATAGACACCTCTATGCAAAAAAATTAGAAAATCCAGAAAAAAATGGATAAGTTCCTAGACACATACACCCTACCAAGACTAAACCAAGAAGAAGTCAAATTCCTGAATACAGGAATAGCAAGTTCTGAAATGTAGGCTGTAATCAATAACCTACCAACAAAAAAAAGCCCAGGCCTAGATAGAGTCACAGCTGAATTCTACCAGAGGTACAAAAGGATGCTGGTGCCATTCCTTCTGAAACTATTCCAAACAATAGAAAAAGGGGGACTCCTCCCTAACTCATTTTGTGAGCCAGCATCATCCCAATACCAAAACCTGGCAGAGATACAACAAAAAAAGAAAATTTCAGGCCAATATCCCTGATGAACATTGATGCAAATATCCTCAATAAAATACTGGCAAACCGAATCGAGCAACACATCAAAGCTTATCCACTATGATCAAGTCGGCTTCATCCCTGGGATGAAAGACTGGTTCAACATACACAAATCAGTAAATGTAATCCATCACATAAACAGAACCAATGACAAAAACCACATGATTGTGTCAATAGATGCACAAAAGGCCTTCGATAAAATTCAACACCCCTTCCTGTTAAAAACTCTCAATAAACTACGTATTGATGGAATGTATCACAAAATAATAAGAGCTATTTATGACAAACCCACAGCCGATATCATACTGAATTGACAAAAGCAGGAAGCATTCCCTTTGAAAGCCAGCAAAAGACCAGGATGCCCTCTCGCCACTCCTGTTCAACATAGTATTGGAATTTCTGGCCCAGGCAATCAGGCAATAGAAACAAATGAAGGGTATTCAGACAGGAAGAGAGGAAGTCAAATTGTCTCTGTTCGCAGATAACATGATTGTATATTTAGAAAACCCCATCATCTCAGTGCAAAATCTCCTTAAGCTGATAAGTGACTTCAGCAAAGTCTCAGGATACAAAATCAATGTGCAAAAATCACAAGCATTCTTATACACCAACAATAGGCAGACAGAGATCAAAATCATGAATAAACTGTCTTTCACAATTGCTAGAAAGAGAATACAATATCTAGGAATACAACTTACAAGGGAAGTGAAGGATCTCTTCAAGTAGAACTACAGACTGCTGCTCAAGGAAATAAGAGAGGACACAAACCAGTGGAAAACATTCCACACTCTTGGATAAGAAGAATCAATATCATGAAAATGGCCATACTTCCCAAAGTAACTTATAGATTCAATGTTATCCCCATCAAGCTACCATTGACTTTCTTCACAGAATTAGAAAAAAAAAAGAAAAACAACACTTTAAATTTTATATGGAAACAAAAAGAAGCTTTTATAGCCAAGACAATCCTAAGCAAAAAGAACAAAGCTGGAGGCATCACAGTACCTGACTTCAAATCATAATGCAAGGCTACAGTAACAAAAACTGCATGGTATTGGTGCCAAAACAGATATATAGACCAATGAAACAGAACAGAGGCCTCAGAAATAATGCTACACATCTACAACCATCTGATCTTGGACAAACCTGAACAAAACAAGCAATGGGGAAAGGATTCCCTATTTAATAAATAGTGTTGGGAAAACTGGCTAGCCATATGCCGAAAACTGAAGCTGGACCCCTTCCTTATACTTTATGTAAAAATTAACTCAAGATGGATTAAAGACTCAAACTTAAGACCTAAAACCATAAAAACCCTAGAAGAAAACCTAGGCAATACCACTCAGGAAATAGGCATGGGTGAAGACTTCATGATTAAACACCAAAGGCAGTGGCAACAAAAGCCAAAATTGACAAATGGGATCTAATTAAACTAAAGAGCTTCTGCACAGCAAAAGGAACTATCATCAGAGTCAACAGACAACCTACAGAATGGGAGAAAATTTTTGCAATCTATCTATCTGACAAAGGGCTAATATCCGGAATCTATAAGGACCTTAAACAAATTTACAAGAAAAAAACAACCCCATCAAAAAGTAGGCAAAGTATATGAATGAACACCTCTCAAAAGAAGAAATTTATGTGGCCAAAAAACATATGAAAGAAAGCTTATCATCACTAGTCATTAGAGAAATGCAAATCAAAACCACAATGAGATACCATCTCACACCAGTTAGAATGGCTATCATTAAAAAGTCAGGAAACAACAGGTGCTGGAGAGGATGTGGAGAAATAGGAATGCTTTTACACTGTTGGTGTGAGTTTAAAGGTTTAAATTAATTCAATCATTGTGGAAGACAGTGTGGCAATTCCTCAAGGATCTAGAATCAGAAATACCATTTGATCCAGCAATCCCATTACTGGGTATATACCCAAAGGATTATAAATCATTCTACTATAAAGACACAAGCACACATATGTTTATTGCAGCACTATTCACAATAGAAAAGACTTGGAACCAACCCAAATGCCCATCAATGATAGGCTGGATAAAGAAAATGTGGCACATATACACCACGGAATACTATGCATAAGTAAACAAGAATGAGTTCATTTACTTTGCAGGGACATGGATGAAACTGGAAACTATCATTTTCAGCAAACTAACACAGGAACAGAAAACCAAATACTGCATGTTCTCCATTATAAGTGGGATTTGAACAATAAGAACACACGGACGCTGGGAGGGGAACATCACACACTGGGGCCTGTCACAGGTGAGGGGCTAGGGGATGGATAGCATTAGGAGAACTACCTAATGTAGGTGACGGGTTGATGGGTGCAGCAAACCACCATGGCACGTGTATACCTATGTAACAAACCTGTACGTTCTGCACATGTATCCCAGAACTTAAAGTATAATAATAATAATAATAATAATAATAATAATAATAATAAAAGAACACTAATGCATAGGTGTTCCTAAAGGTGCAAACTTTATGGCACCTTTGAGAAAAAAAAAACAAGAGAAAAAATTGAACCCTAATATAATTAATCTCTCTGTGAGAAAATGAGTATTGAGAAGCTCAGCTCTCTTTGTGGCAGTCATTAGTTTTGCTGCACATTCTGGAGACAGAAGTATTTTCAGCTCTCTCTAAGCATTGCTTAGGCACTGAAACAATTTAATGCAAGAAACCTGATCATTCCAATTTTTTATTCAATAAGTACAGGATGTTTTTAGACACCTATGAGTAGAAAGGGATTGAGTTTGTGATTCATTATTTCTTTTCTTTTCTTTCTTTTCTTTCTTTCTTTTTTTTTTTTTAAGACAGAATTTCACTCTTGTCGCCCAGGATGGAGTGCAATGGTACAATCTCCGCTCGCTGCAACCTCCACCTCTTAGGTTCAAGCGATTCTCCTGCCCCATCTGGGATTACAGGCACCCGCCACCATGCCCGGCTAATTTTTGTATTTTTAGTAGAGATGGGGTTTTGCCATGTTGGCCAGGCTGGTCTCAAGCTCCTGACCTCAGGTGGTCCACCCACCTCAGCCTTTCAAAGTCCTGAGATTACAGGTGTGAGCCACCGTGCCGGGTCTGATTTATATTTTTCTAAATTAAATATTGCATTGGCTTTGTTTCTACTCAGGCATAAATCTTTACTTTGTAATCAATGTGCCACTGTAATATATAGCTGGAAAGATACATATGTTTACCTTTGTCATGCCAAATATCCATTCAAGCATAGCGCTGTTGAGGGAAAAAGGTGAGAAGCTAGATGTGGAAGTCCTGGGAGAACCCAAGCACTTGGGTAATGGCCAGGATATTTGAAATCCTTCTGACTCAAAAACTAATTGAACTCTCTTGGCATTAGTTTCTTCATCTGTAAAATTAGATTAATTTCAAAGCTCATTCCAGATTTAAATAATTTTTAAAATCACTTATATTCAAATGTATTTCTAATCACAGTTTTCTTATTTGTAATCAAATGATTTATATAACAGTATTCACTTCAGGCACTCTTAGTAAATCAAAATAATAATCAGGAGAGGTGCTCAGCAAGCATTTATTGAATGTTTACTATGTGTTAGGTGCATAAAACTTACTCAAAAGAGCCAAAGAGTCATGATTATCACTGTATACTGTGAAAAGTACTATCTTAGAGACATACGAATAGTGCTAAGATCTTCTCTGTCAAGAAAGGTTGACACAGTCTGGGGCGAGAGTACATAAGTTTCAGAGTTAATGACATTTAAGCTGGGCAGTGAAAGATAAGAAGGGGTAGGATATATCAGAAAGTAAAATGGGTTTTTGAAATAGCAAGAACAAACAGAAACACAGATCTGAGTTAGAAATATCAGTTAGGAGGCTGCTGTAATCATCCACGCAAGAGGCAAGGAAGGCCGAACATAAAGTGAAGGCAGAGCAGGAGAAGGAGCCATTGTCTAAAGCCAAATCAGAAGACATTTGCAGCATATGTGAGGTGGTAAGAAAAAGAAATCCTTCATTCCCATCTCTTTCTTTCTCCGAGTCTAGAAACAGAGTCACTCAGTTGGTGATTGATCTCTTATCTTATATCTTTAACACTATCAATCTAGCATTGTCCAGTAGAACTTTTGGAGATGATGGAAATTGTATATCTGGGTTGCTTAATATGACACTGCTGGGCATACATGCCACTAGCCACGTTGAGCACTTGAAATGTAGCTTTAAAAACTCATTGAATTTTTATTTTATTTTAAAATGAATTTAAGTTTAAATAGTCACATACGTCTAGTGTCTACTGTTATAGGATCTTTGGGGTGTCATTTTTCTGGCTGGAAACCTCTGTGGCTGGTGGTGCCTTTGTTCAGGTCTGCTAGGCTTGTTTCACCCACTCAGCATGGCAGGCTGTGCTCAACTCACGCTACCGGCCTGGGTCCCTTGCCTGCCAAGGGTGTCAGGCATAGAAGGGTGAGCAGTGTGTGAGTGAGCATGGGGTTTGGCCACTGTGCAGTCAGATATACCAGCTGCTGCAATGGGGCCGGCAGCTCCAGGTGCTGGCATGGGTGCCAGCTCTCTGCAAGACTATAGCCAGACCAGGTGCACTGGAAGCAGCTTCCATGGCTGGCCCTGGGAAACATGTTGGTGGCTGGAAGCTGCGAGATGCTAGGAATGACAGGGTCCCAAAGAGGGAGTCACAGCTGTGGCTTAGGGAGCTCCCAGGTCTGGGTTCCCTGAGGGGCCACAGCTCTTCTTTCCTTCTCTTTGCCGACAATGGAGCAAGCAAGGGGCATGTCTCAGTCCCCTGTGTTACAGCTCTTTCAGCCTCACCATTCCATGGGCCCCAACTTCTTGTCCTGTGACCAGGAAGAATGAGGTACACGGACAAGTGAAGATTGAGCAATACATAGAGAAGCTTTGTGAGTGACAGAATAGCTCAGATGAAACTCGCAGGAGGCTGCTCCTTTCCACAGGCAGTGTGTCCTGACAAGTGTTCAGCTCCTAGAACAGAGGAGCTTCTCTCTCTGCTGGGCAAATTGTCCTGGCAAGTGTTCAGCTATCAGGAGAGAGGGTAGCTCTTTGCTCCAGCCAGTCATCCCATAGCCTGCACAGGTCTCAGAGGAGAAGAGGCCCCAGAGTGGGTAGCTCCCCTCTGCAGCTGGTTGTTCCAATGTCTGCTCCACTCTGGCTGAGCCCTGATCTTTAATGGGCCTCAGAGGGGAGCAAGTGCATGACAATTGGTCTGTAGGTGGTCATGGGTGGGCCCAGAAAAGGTACCACAGGTTCCCACTCTGGTCGGTGAGACTGGCAGCCCAGCCCCCAGCCTTTAGGCCCTCCCTGGCCTGAAGGTGAACCCTTGCCAGGGACCACTCCCTTCCACCCAGGAGCCTGTCTGGCTCCTCCTGCTGTTCATGGCACCCAGGGTGTAGGTGCCAAGGGTTGCCTACAGGCCAGTGCCAAGGTGCCGTCAGCCCAAATTCAGGTTTCCTCCTATGCTCCTAGGTGCCCAAAGTTGGGAGGGGGACAAGGCAGCAAGGGGCTGGCATGTTAACACTTCCCTGAGCGTGTGCACACCCTGCCAGGCTGTGACAGATCCTGGGCTTGGCTCTGACTTTGTTCCTAGATCAGAGTGGGCGCCAACAGAAGGGAGAAGTCAGGTGGCAGGAGCAAGCACTTTTGAGCCTGCGAGGTCAGGTGGGGCCTTCCCAGGCCCCCAAGAGTGCAGAGATGCCTGGACCTGCAGCTGCAGTTTGCATGGCTGCAGCTGTTCTCGGGAGGGCAGGGCTGCTGCCTGCTCTGTGGGATGAGAGGCCCAGGTCTGTAGCTGCAGTTTGGGTGGCAGAAGCTGCACCCAGGAGGGCAGGGCTTCCACCTCGGAGCTGGGAGCCCGGGGTCGTGGACTTAGCTTGGGTGCTACAGTGGCACCAAGGGAGCGCCCGCCCAACTTGGAAGGGGTGAGGCTTCCACTTGTCTGTGGCTCCCCCTGGCTTCAT
This sequence comes from Rhinopithecus bieti, assembly GCF_001698545.2. Classification (NCBI taxonomy): domain Eukaryota; kingdom Metazoa; phylum Chordata; class Mammalia; order Primates; family Cercopithecidae; genus Rhinopithecus; species Rhinopithecus bieti. Next base: position 1,640,727 of record NW_016811527.1, on the reverse strand, counting down.
GAAGCATGCAGCCCTGGCTATGCCTCCCTCCTGCAGCCAGTGTGTTGGCAGCAGCAGACACTCTAGAGGGCTCATGGCTTCCATCACTACTATATTGGGGAATAAAAATGCCATCTCCTAAATTTATGTCTCCAGCTTGGGTTATTCTCCTTACTGCATGACTATATCCAATTGCTTGCTAAATATGTTCACTTAGATTTATTTTTTGTTTTGTTTTGTGTAGTGGCATAATCTCAGCTCATAGCAATCTCCGCCTCCTGGGTTCAAGTGATTCCTCTGCCTCAGCTTCCTGAGTAACTGGGACTACAGTTTTGTACCACCATGCCCGGCTAATTTTTTTGTATTTTAGTAGACAAGGTTTCACCATATTGGCCAGTATGGTCTCGATCACTTAGATTTTTAATGGACATCCCAGGCTTCATAATTTAAAATCAAATTTTTGGTCTTTTCTTTGAAATCTGCTCATTCAATGTCTTCTCCATCTTAGTAAATGGCAACTTGACTTTTGAATTCTCTTTGAGTTCTCTTTTTCTCCAACATCTACATATTGTGTGTCAATCAATCAAGTAAACAAAATGTTTTCAGAATCCAGCTCATCCTTTCCACTTAGTCCACAATAATACTATCTCCTGTCAGGATTATTGCAGTAGCCTCTTGAGTGGTCTCCTTACTTTCATCTGTGAGATTTTTAGTAGTCTAGTAAAAAATATGACACATATTGTATTATTCTTCCATTCAAAAATTTTACTCTGAGTAAAATCTAAAATCTTTGCAATGGTCCATAAACTCTGGCCCTACATTTCCTCTGTTATCTCATCTTCTCCTTGCTACCCCAGGTTCTCTCTGCTCCGATTGCACTGGATTTCCTTGCTGTTCCCTGAACACATGGACGTGCTCCAACTGCAGGGCTTTGCATTTCCAGTTTCTTCTGCCTGGAATGCTCTTCCTTTGTAGCTCCACATGGCTTGCTTCTTCATCTTCTACATGGCTCTGCACAAATACACCTAGTAGTTCTTCCCTGACCACCTTATTTAAAATCTCATTCTTCCAAGCTAACACTCTTAATTCCCCTCCCCTACCATGTTGGTGTCCTCAATGCTATTTAGAACCAACTGGCATAGCAAATATATCATTTTGTTTATTGACTGTGGTCCTCCTATCTAGACTGTAAGCCCCTGCAGATGGATACACTATTGTGTTTATTACTATATCCTTAGCACACAGAACACCATCTGAAATATGGTAGGTGTTCGACAAATGTATTGATTACATGACTAAGTAATTTTCAGATTTCTAATTCAGGTTGAATTGTTGTATCACTAGAGTAGAAAACATAGGAGGAATGGGCATGGCACATAGTAGGTGCTCCATAAATATTTGTGTAATGTGGTTTTTAAATGAATTAGTTGGAAATATGATATGTTTAATTCTGTGTGGCAAAAAGTAAATGGGTGGAGATCATTCTGAGAATGAGAGAGCTAGTGTAACAAAAGATAAGACTGCTGTGTTAATGAGATTTACGTTTTACTTTCTATGAGGGACCCTTGAATATTTTAGCTGTGGACTGATATCTGTGGATTATGACAAAGATATAAGCTGTGTATGCACTATCTCCTAAGATAGCCAAACTTATTTCCACCATCACTCCAGTTGAGATCCTCATTCATTTTTACCAGCGACAACCTCCCAACCGATCACTTTGTCTCCAATTTTAATTTCTCAAATGCCTCCTTCATCTTGCCACATACTGATTTTCTAAAATGTATATTGATTCACATATTGTTGACCTTCTGCCTCACTGATATTCCTCATGTTTATCTATAAACCTATAGGTAGTTGGGTCTGAATCTTTAGGGGCAACTAACAGGATATATTGTTATATCCTGGAAAGTTATGGGACAAGGCCTAGAGGAATAAGGATTAGAGCCTGATATGGAGTCAGGGACTTCTTTTTACTTATCAAAAAAAAAAAAAA
>NW_016811527.1:1546408-1638224 GCF_001698545.2 Rhinopithecus bieti | reverse complement strand
AAAAAAAAAAAAAAAAAAAAAAAAAAAAAAAAACTTCTTCAAGTGTTGGTACTTGTTAGAATCACCCCTATTCTCTATTTTGCTTCATAATGACAATGGTTGGCATTGTGTGGCTGGGCTTTGGGGATAAGTACAAGGTGTGCCATAAGTGTGTCCATAATGGGTACCTTCACCAGCTCCAGTGTCAGGTGATTTCTGACATAGAATTGTAATTAATGGGAATGTGCTTTCTATGGTGTGTATCAGTAATTTGGCAATGACAAAAGCATACTTTCTGTGATGAACCTGAAAGTTAGAGGAGGTGAGAGCAAACTTACTAGAAAGCTTATTCTATTTGACAGTCTACCCCAAGTGATATTAACAAGACTTTTAAGTATGTTGATATAAATCAAGATATAGCCAAAAGCAAGGTTAAGGCAGCTTGAAGAAACCGTTAAATCAGCTGTATTTATGTCCCTGGAGCAGATAAAGCAATGATGCTGCCTTCAGCATAGAAGGAATTACTGACCCCTTCAGACAGTCAGCTAATGAAAGGGGGAAAAAAATCAACATCTACTATCACAACCTATCAATGCAGACATTCAAGGCATAGAAAGGGGAATTCACTAATAAAACCACCAGTTGCCTAAGTTAGTTATCTGGGAGTCATTCTCATTATTTTGCTCTCAAAATCCAATTTATGCTCAAATTCTATAGCTTTTACTCCCAAATATTTCTCAAATTTGATCCCACTTCTCTATCCCTCCCCAAACTGTATGCATTTGGCATACATTGAATAGTCTTTTAACTGGTCTTGTTTTTAGAATTTCCCTCTATTGAATCCAGCTACTAAAAAGCTATCAAAGAGTGTTTTGCCATAAAATTACTCGGGGGCAACATGTTGACTCCAGCCATAAAATTAATGACTAATGTTTATTGTGTGCTTATGTTCCAGACACTTTCAAAAATGCTTTATGTGTTATTACTTTATCTAAATAATACACCTATGAGATAGGATTACTATCCTCAATTATAGATAAGAAAACTGAGTCACAGAGCAGTTGAATGAATTATTCATATTCTCAAATCTTTTATAAGAGGTGCTTGAAATAGACTCCAGGTAGTTTGTCCTCTGGTTCTGTGCATTTAACCACTACACGATAACCCTTTCTTTGGATGGCATACAGACGTCATGACCATACCTCTACCTCCCTCTCCTATTACAGTCATGGCCTGCATAATGATCTGTCCATGGCGGACTGCATGTGTGAGGATGGTTTCATAAGATTATAATACTGAATTTTTACTGTTTTTTTCTATGTTTAGTTGTGTTTAGATACATAAAAACTTACTATTGTGTTACAATTGCCTACAGTGTTCAGTACAGTAACATGCTGTACAGGTTTGTAGCCTAGGCACAATAGGCTACACCAACTAGGTTTGTGTATGTTTTATAATATTTTCACAGCAAAATCACCTAACAATGCATTTTTCAGAACGTATCCCCATTGTTTGGCAACACATGACTGCAATCTCTCTAATACTGCCATGCCCACTCTAAGTCTCAGCTATAATTTCTGGAATGTGCCCTGCATGCCCAAACTTGTATGTTGTGATAATGGCCTAGACGTTCATCTGCTTCCATTTTCTACCTCCTGCTTTATATATGATGAAGTGTTACCTTTTTTGTTATTTATTTTATTTTTTGATACAGAGTCTTGCTCTGTTGCCCAGGCTGTAGTACAGTGGCATGATCTTGTCTCACTGCAGCCTCCGCCTCCTGGCTTCAAGCAATTCTAGTGCCTCAGCCTCCTGAGTAGCTGGGATTACAGGTGCATGCCACCATGCCTGGCTAATTTTTGTCTTTTTAGTAGAGATAGGATTTTGCCATTTTAGGCAGGCTGGTCTCAAACTCCTGGCCTCAAGTGATCTGCCTGCCTCAGCCTCTCAAAGTGCTGGGATTACAGGTATGCGCCACCATACCTGGCCCCAAGAATTACCTTTTTACTTCTTCCAAAGACTGGATTTATAGCACATTGTCATGTACCATGAAGTGTAGTCTTGGATCTCCTGAATCAGCAGTGATTGGATAATTGCTTAAGGAAAAGGGAGAGAGAAGCATATTTCTGAGCTTCATCCTAGATTCACTGGAGACAAGTCTTTTAGAATCACTTTTTCAAACTCTTCAAGTCATGCTTATTCACATTAATTTTTGAGAGCCATTGGTACAGTGATAGTATCATTGGGCTCTAGCATTAGGCAGATCTGAGTCAAAACCTCAGCCTTGTCACTTACTGTGTGACCATGAGTTGGTTACCTAAACTGGCTGAGTCTTTCTTCAACTATAAAACAAAGCCATGAATAGTGACTGCTTGTAGGACCATAATGAGAATGAAGTGAAAAAATACATGTTGTGCCTGTGAAGGGTGTGGGACACAACAAAAACTTAGAAATGCTAGCTGTAATTACTCTTGTCCTTTGCTTATTTAGCACTTTGCTAATACCATTATTATAATAATTCCTTGCCATCCTGTAATTTGGGGTTATGCACTTACCTCCTTTATTAGACGGAAGAGAAGCAAGTTGCCTCCAGCTCTGTGCTCCTCAATACCCAGTACGGTCACTCACATATTACAAGTGTTTAATATATATCAGTTGAATGCATGATTAAACAATTTTTAAATGTCACACTTTTGTTTAAAACAATTTTCTAATCTCTTTTAAAACGATGCTTTCTGAAATTTTATTTTAGAGTACCTTTAAGGTAAGATAGATTCACTAATGAAAACTTGGTACTTTTCAAAAATATAATTTTGTTTAACATATGGAAAGCCTACCAGGTGCTGAGTAATCTTCTAGGCAATGGAGACATAGTTTGAAAAGCAGGCCAAACAGAGAAAACAAAACAAAACAAAACAATCCTGTTTATCTTGAGGTTATAAGCTATGTATGTGTTGATGCCAGGACAAGAAATAGAGAATAAAAACGTAGATATATAGATAAAGCAAATAGTGTATTAGTTTTCTACTGCTGGGTAACAAATTGCCACAAACTAGGTGATTTACAACAGCAAATATTTATTAACTCACAGTGTCCACATGTGTCCAATCCAGAGGTAGCTAATCTGGGTCCTCTGCAAAGCTGCAATCAAGGCATTGGTCAGGCTGCATTCCTTCTTGGAGCTTGGGATCGCTTCCAAGATCACGTGATTATTGGTAGTCTCCAGTTGCTTCAAGCTGTAAGACTGAAGTTCCCATTGTCTTGCTGGCCGTGATCCGGGACACTCGCATCTGCCAGAGGGTCCCACAGTTTGTTTCCATGTGGTCACAGCCTCTTACAACCTGGCAACCTCTTTCTTCAAGGCCATCAGGAGAAGCTCTTGCTCCAGTCAGCTAACAAGGAGTTTTATAAGCGTAACCTAATCGAAGGAGTGCTATCCCATCGCCTTTGTCACACATTATTATCTAGAAGCAAGACACATGTCCTGCCTGGACTTAAGAGTAGGGGTTTAATATCTAGGTGCAATTCACTGGAGGTCATCTTAGAATTACACTTTCCCCATACACAATGGTATGTCAGAAGGTGATAAGTTTACCGGAAAGAAATACAATGAGGACAGGAGACAAAACGTGTCAAGGTGATTAGCACGGCAGCCATTGCTGCGTAAATGAGAAGACGGCGGCAGTCATTGCCGTGTAAACGAGAAGGGGCAGGAGAGGAAAAGTTCTCTTTTTTATTTCGGTATATTTAATACATTTTCTTAACAGCTTTGACTACAAATAATATATCAATTAAAGGATGTAAAAAACTGATTAAATGTTGAAACATTTAGCAAAACTCAGTTAAAACAATCACAATTATATGGCAATCTTCTCCATCTAGACCAATCTGAGCAGAGAAGAAGCATCTCACACAATAAAAGCAACATCTTAGAAATAAGCCACACTAAAGAAGGAATGTACAAATGAGCACTTTTCTCCTCGGGGATTTCTATTCATCAGTTAAGAGTGTGGTTTTCTTCTTTTATTACTTGTAATTCATCTCAGAAAGTTCTTTATTCCCCAGAGGCTGTGCCTTACTCATTCCCACTCACTGTGCGATTGGGTCCCTATGAAGCAGTTATTTTTAGTCAACAATTTATACTCCTAATTTGTTTGCTAAGTATTATTATTGGCTATCTCACCAATCTTACAAACTCTATTTATATCCCAATCATATGAGCATCTCAAAAGTCATTAGTATTAGAAGAGTAAACTTGTCTTCATAATTAGTTTTATTTCTGATTGAAACAGGAGGAACCTAGAAGCAATAAGAAATTTCTGAGCCATATGTTCTATGCTGAAAACATTGTAACTTGTCAAGGGAACAACAATCAACAAAGGAAACCCTCCTCCAACCAAACTGTAGACTTTCATTTTTTTGAAGGAGCAGTGACCATTCTTTACTTGCTTGGCTTTCTTGTTCTTGAGCTATATCAATATTTTGTTCTCTATAGGAGGATTTTCCTGGGGGTAAGAGGGTGTAGATAAAAGAAGGTGGAATAAAACTAGTCAGTTTTGCAATCAATTGTCAGTACCACTCAATGGCTTGATAACAATGAAGATAATCTTACTAGAAAGAAACTTTGATCTTATTTTCAGCTTTTGATTATCTATTATCTATCCACATTATGAAATCTAAAATTAAGATAATATTAATCATTTTGTATAATTTTAGGGAATTATGATATTTTCTTTCTCCATTTAGTAAGCAGACCCAACTATAACTCCATATCTTCTTCTAAAGTATATCATGGAGGTGGGATGTGTGATCTGATTAGTATTGTCTGCTTAAGCATAAATTTCTTTGAAGTATTATGTTTATGTTCAAATTCCATATAAAATTTTTATATAGATTTGTTTATTTTCATAAAACAATAATGTTATAAAGTACTGACTATAATTGGCACACACACACACACACACACACACACACACACAGAGATACCTCCGATAAAGCTATTAAAGCTTGAAGTACCACAAACACAAGAAGTACTACCAGGTAACCTAATTTTAGCAAAACAATAAAAGGGTTACCAGGCACCACTCTAAGAATGAAATTAAAATACCTGCATGACAACAAGCAGATATTTTGTTATAATCCTCGACCTGCTCTTAGTTTTATATTGAATTGCAGGCATATGTCATTTTATTGCACTTTGGAGACACTGTATTCTTTACAAATTGTAGGTTTGTGCCAACCCTGCATTGAGCAAGTTTTCCCAGCAGAATGTGCTCACTTAGTGTCTCTGCATCACACTTTGGTAGTTCTCACTATATTTCCAACTTTTTCATTGCTATTATGTATATTATGGAGATATATGAGCAGTGATATTTGATGTCATTATGGTAATTTTTTTGAGACACCATGAACCATGTCCATATAAGACAATGAACTTAATTGATAGATGTTGTGTGTGTTCTGACTGGTCGACCACTGGACCATCCCCGTCTCTCTCCCTCTCCTCAAACTTCCCTTTCCCTGAGACAGAACAATATTGAAATTAGGCCAGTTAATAACCCTACAATGGCCTCTAAGTGTTCAAGTTAAAGGAAGTAATTGTAGGTGTGATAGAAATAGCAAGATAACTAGAATTAGAAGTGGAGTCTGAAGCTGCAACTGAATTGCTGAAATCTGGTGATAAAACTTGAATGAATGAAGACTCGCTTCTTACGAACGAGCAAATAAAGTATTTTCTTGAGATGAAATCTACTCCTGGTGAATATGTTGTGAACATTGTTGAAACACCAACAAAGAATTTAGAATATTACATAAACTTAGTTGATAAAGCAGTGTCACGGTTTGAGAAGAATGACTCTAATTTTGAAAGAAATTCTACTTCTGTTTTGCATAAAATGCTGTCAAACAACACACATGCTAGATATAAATCATTCAAGAAAGGAAGAGTCAACTGGTGTGGCAAACTTCATTGTTGACTTATTTTAAGAAATTACCACAGTCACCCCAACCTTCAACAATCACCACCCTGACTGGTCAGCAGCCATCAACATCAAGATGAGACCTTCCACCAGCAAAGTAGTATGACTGCTGAAGGCTTAGATGATAATTAGCATTTATTTTTAGCAATTAGATCTTTTAAAATTGAGGCATGCACATTTTTAAAGATAAAATGCTATTATACACGTAGACTACAGTATGGTGTAAGCATAAGATTTATATGCACTGGGAAACTAAAAACTTAATGTGAATCACTTTATTGTGATATTTGTTTTACCGGTACGGTCTAGAATTCAATCTGCAGTATTTCTGAGATATGCCTTTATTTTCTTGAAATATCACTGTGGACAGACTTATGAAATAAATATATCGACTATTTATATGCATGCAAAAATTAGATATATGAAAGCCTTTACATGTAGAATTTTGTTCAGATCATTAATTGTTTCACTTACAGGAAGTTGGTTAAAATTCATCAACCCAATGTAGGTTTACATAGTTTTTCAGTCTACTTCTTTCTCTTTTCCCTTCTCTCTTGTTCTCCTTCTGTTTCTCTGCTTTTCACCTCTATCTTACAACGTCATCATCAACCTCTGTTTTTTTCCCATAAAATGTGTTGCCTTTCTAATAAAGTCTCTCTGCTTCTCTAGTTTTTCTCTTGTTTCTACTTTCATCTTGATCAACTGATTCTTCTCTTGCCAGCTGTTTGTATTTGTCCTCCTTATACCACCATCTGCGTTGAGTTGTGTCTTCTGGTTTTCTTTTCTTCCCCAGTTGCTTCCGTTTTGGCTGTTTATTTGCTGAAAGAAAATTTTTCACCTAGCATTTACTAGTTTCTGTTTCCTTACTTGAAAATAGTCCTGAGTTAGTTTTGTGGGCCAGGACAAAATTAGGCATTGATAAAGTTAAATTCATGTTTTCAACTCCATTCAGTCCTTCAGTCAAGTCAGTCCTGATACATGACCAGTCTGATCATCTATTAGATATTTCAAACATAATCACGAGTGACCTCTTGGATATGGTATGCTATGCAGTAGCCTCATATCTGGTGGTACTGGAATAAGTCCTAAATTCCCATTGCCTATCAAGAGTAAGTCCTAAATTCCCATTGCCTATCAAATCACAGCTTTCACCAGGAACATCCACTGTGTTTGCTCATCCCTTACGAAAGAGGTTGTTTTTGGTTTTTAGAGTTTATACCTATTCATCCCTTAGAGCTGGATCCCAGGATTGGAATTCCAACCTATTTTGTGGAGACCAATTTTCCTGACTGTCTTATTTTACATTCTTACTCCTGGGTGTTGGACTCTTTTCTTTCAGCAATAGTTGGCATCCTGAGATGGCCACTTAAAAATGTAAAGGTCACTCAGAAACATAAAGCTACCAGTGCCACCATTCCCAGAGACTTTCGACTTCATGTTTAATCTAGAAGGCGGACTCCATCTTGAAGTCATCAGGGATTTGTGATGATACAATGTGATTCAGGGAGTTGGTAGCCACGTAAGAGTCAGGCCCACTGCAAATGTCCCCTAGCCTGTGACTTTCACATTCTTAGCTTTTTTTCCCTTTAGATTGATCTGCCATTGAAGTCCTATAAGCTTCATTCACTAGACTTCCTGATTTATGAAATCAGCTCACCAAAAAAGGGCAGCAGAAGCATCAGCTCAGCACTTCTCACTTATCATTAATTAATAGCAACACATAGGCTCCTTAATGATATTTTATTAGCAACACTTGGACTTCAACATTAATATCAATGGTCTTACTGAGAAATTGTAGGCTATAAAGTACTCTTTGTACAAACTAGTACCTCGCTACTGGCTTATTTCCAATGGATGTGTTTTATATATATGTGTATGTGTGCACACATCTGTCTTTCTCCTTATATATAATATAGACATATCATATACATACATAATATATATTTTTGTATACATAAATATATAATCTATATATTACCTATACTCTTATATTACCTTTAAGCACTTTTTAATATAAAACTATTATTGAAAGGTTAAAATTTTTATTCACTTTAAAAAATGTTAATGTTTTATACTATTCTTTAATGAGATTATGATTTCAAATATATGATACTATGTCTTTAATTAGAGTTTGCATTCAAAGTACCGATGAGATTCACAGCATAAATTCACCAGAAATCGAGACTGCCAATCTACTTTCTTCAAGATAGCACGAAAACTTTGCACGCATCAACTAATGAATGCTAACAGGTTTTTTTTTTTTTATTTTTTTTTTTTTCATATTTACTTGTGGTGGGTTATTCAGGGAAATGGGAATGTTTGCGGCTGATTTGTAAAAGTGCGTGGGAGCTAATGGAAGGGAAGAAGTTTCAGTTTCAGCAATATTACGCACTTCAATCCTTTCAAAATTGTTAGCTTGGCGTTGAGGAGGGCGAGGGCCACACACTTTCATCCTTTGAGATTTCTACTCAATACATTTATTATACAATAAGTTCAGGATCAGTGAGAAGCTTGAAATTAGGAGAGATGGCCCCACACATGCGATCATCTCCTCAACTACTATCTCTGCTCCAGTCCTATGGATCATTCTATATATTCTGTCAGTAGAGTGTGGTTTGCTGCATTTTAGTTGGGGAAAGGATATACATTTCAATGTCCCCAATATTAGATTCCTTAGACAGCAATTTGTCAGACTCTGAATATTTTATAAATTTAAATATTTATTAAATTAATTTCTTAGTTCACTTGTATATTCAACTTTCTTCCCAGCATAGGCTCAAAGATGATCACAGTGGCTCCTTGCTCACTCAATGTCTATTTCTAAGTGTTCACATCTGTGACTATATACCCATAAGTCCAGGGTTCTATCCCAGACAAGCTGTATTAATTTTCCCCTTTTATCTTACAGCATAAATTCTGTCCTTAATTTCTGGCTATGCAATGGATTTTGTCCCCTAATATTCTCATATTGAAGCCATAATACTCAAAAAATTTTTTTTTTTTTTTGGAGATGGTGTCTTTAGGAGGTAAGTAGGATTAGATGAGGTCACGAGAGGAGCCCTCATGGTAGGAGCAGTGACTTTATAAGAATAAGAAAAGAGATAAATAGTTTTCTCTCTGCCATGTGGAGACTCAGAAAGAAGGTGGCAGAAGGTGGCTATCTACTACGCAGGAAAAGGGCCCTCATTAGGAACCAAATTAACCAGCACCTTGATCTCAGACTTCCCAGCCTCTAGAACTGTGAGAAATAAATGGCTGCTGTTCAAGCCACCTGGTCTGTAGTATTTTGATACAACATTCCAAGTAGAATAATATATTCCTTTAACCAACTTATCTGTTAAACATGATTTATCTTAATCTCTTCAAATACATTGCAGTTTTAACTATGTATGACTATAAATTCAGTTTGTCTTTGTATGACTGTGCAAACGTAACCTTCGTGAGGTCAGGATCTTTCTTTCTTTTTTCCTTTGTTCACTGGCAGATGCTAACACTTAGGAGACCACATTTTCTTAAATGTGTGTATCTTGTCACATTAGTATATTGTCACACTCTTGGTTACCAGAAAGTAATTGAAGTTTACAAATCCTCAGGCTTTTAAAAAAAATCTTTTGGAATATCAATTTTATATACATAAAACAGTAAACATGTGGATCTAGGAAGAAGCTCTATCAAGCCTTCTGGATAGATGTGGTATTCATTTATTTACTCAACAAATGTATTATTAAGCACTACCATGTTTCATGATGTATTATGTGCTTTGCTAGTTCAGGAGTTCTGCTGTGAACAAAATAGAAATTTATCTTATGGAATGTATGCAATAATGGAGAAAATAGACATTGCTCAAATAATTATTGAGCCAATAATTATATGAACAAAAATGTAGTAAGTGATACACAGAATGAGTACAGGTCAGTGACACTCCCCTCCTTATTTTAAACAGGAAGAAGCTAGCTTAAGCCCTTTTTCTGACTTATGGAGGCAGGCATTTGACAATATGTTTATTTCAATATGCCTTGTAGGATTTTATAATATTTTATAAGTCTCTTGTAACTCTTATTGTACATTATAATTCATTGATTAATTGTGCAATTCATTGTTTAGTGGCTATCTTCTCACACAACCAAAGCTCCAAAGACTACAGGAATTGTGTCAATAATATTCAATTCTGACTCCCCAGTGCCTAACAATAGTGCCTTATGCTTAATAATAGTATTGTATTTGTTGATGAAAAGAATGAGTCAGGTTCATTATTTAAAAGAATTCTCTGGCCAGGCACAGTGGCTCGCGCCTGCAATCCCAGCACTTTGGGAGGCCGAGGCGGGCGGATCACGAGGTCAGGAGATTGAGACCATCCTGGCTAACACGGTGAAACCCCATCTCTACTAAAACTTCAAAATCAGCCAGGCGTGGTGGCGGGCGCCTGTAGTCCCAGCTATTCGGGAGGCTGAAGCAGGAGAATGGCGTGAACCCGGGGAGGTGGAGCTTGCAGTGAGCTGAGATCGCGCCACTGCGCTCTAGCCTGGGCGACAGAGTGAGACTCTGTCTCAAAAAAAAAAAAAAAAAAAAATTCTATGAAATATAACATAACGTCAAATTGGGCCTTACTCTCCTACATTTTCAGGAACATGTTGCTGTGTCTACTGGACACACTGCTTCCTAATAGTATAACTGAGCCTGAAGATCAGAGTATTAAATGATGCAATTTATTTGTTAAGCAGGTGTTTTGTACTTACCAGGAACAAAGTAGTCCCTAGAAGTTGTAAATACAAGATAAATATAAAACAAATAATTACTGAAAGACCCCCTAGAATTTGGTTGATTACTCCAAGTGGGGTAGTAGGTTTTAGAAAATGCAGAAATTTANATCCCAGCACTTTGGGAGGCCGAGGCGGGCGGATCACGAGGTCAGGAGATTGAGACCATCCTGGCTAACACGGTGAAACCCCATCTCTACTAAAAACTTCAAAAATCAGCCAGGCGTGGTGGCGGGCGCCTGTAGTCCCAGCTATTCGGGAGGCTGAAGCAGGAGAATGGCGTGAACCCGGGGAGGTGGAGCTTGCAGTGAGCTGAGATCGCGCCACTGCGCTCTAGCCTGGGCGACAGAGTGAGACTCTGTCTCAAAAAAAAAAAAAAAAATTCTATGAAATATAACATAACGTCAAATTGGGCCTTACTCTCCTACATTTTCAGGAACATGTTGCTGTGTCTACTGGACACACTGCTTCCTAATAGTATAACTGAGCCTGAAGATCAGAGTATTAAATGATGCAATTTATTTGTTAAGCAGGTGTTTTGTACTTACCAGGAACAAAGTAGTCCCTAGAAGTTGTAAATACAAGATAAATATAAAACAAATAATTACTGAAAGACCCCCTAGAATTTGGTTGATTACTCCAAGTGGGGTAGTAGGTTTTAGAAAATGCAGAAATTTAAAAAAGCACTAAAACTGGCTTAGAGAAACACTTAGAAAAACAATGAAAATCACCATCTTACACTGAACAAAAGTCCTGATATCTTCCCAAGTTTAAGGAAAGTATAGTGAGATTCAATGTAAAACTGACCTACTAAAGTTTTAGTATCAGGATTCCTTTATACTCTAAATTATAAAGAATACCAGAGTTTTTGTTTATGTGGGTCATATTTATAGATATTTTCACCATTAGAAATTAAAGCTAGTAATTTAAATATTAATTCATTAGAATTAACAACAATAAATCCATCATGTGTTAACATACATAACATACTATTTGAATAACAACTAGATTTTCCAAAGCAAACAAAACTTGTGAGAAGGGTGGCATTGTTTAACATTTTGCAAGTTTCTTTAATGCCTAGCTTAATAATAGATGAATGCTCATGAAAAATAGGTAGAATAAAATCTTGAAGCTTAAACAAATTTATTTAGAAATATATGTTGATTGGCTCTTGAGTTTGTTCTGTTATCTAGTGATGCAGAATCTTCAACTGAAAAGTTGCTGAGGTCACTGGATGACTGAAAGTAGCGGCTGTGAGATGAGAAAGTTAGAGGCTTAGAGTCATAGAAATTTAACTGAAAGTCTCAGTTTTACAATCGCATTTACTTGAGAAAGTTGTTTAACCCCTGAATTTTGGTTTCCTTATTTGGAAGAGGAGCTGTAATGCTTCAATTATATGATATGTGATAAAATTAAATTAAATCATATGTCTGAAATGGCTGGCACATAGTTTGGTCTCAGTAGATGTTAGTTACTTTTCCTCTTTCTTTCCCCAGTTCCCAGATCTTTAAGTAATTTAGTAGAACTGAAGCACGACAGTCATTATATTTGCATGCACAGTGAAGAATTCTATGCATTAGACATTGTTTCTCTTATACATGTTGACTGGCTTGTAAAACTTTTGTGCAATTTCATAACATAAATATTATCTATTAATGTTATATTTGAATCCTTTAGAAATATCAAAGATACTGTTGCAATTGCTCTCCAGTTTTGTGATACTGAATTGACAAAGAAGACTTACCAATTGCAAACTTCAAGAACCCATTAAGAAGTGAGAGACAACATCAACAAAAATTATATCAGAGTTGAGGGATTATAAGATAAGATAAATCCCACCAAAAAGGTGGACAGACACCCAAAGAGTCCAGTGGGAATGAACTGAACATATTAAATATACATGTTCAGTTCAAATGTGTGTCTATGTGAAGAAATACCCATGGTCGGAATAAGGCAGAACATCAGCTAATGCAAACAAATTCACTGGAATGTAACGGCAGCTTTCATACAGTGTAGATTAGGGGGAAAGGGAATGGCTTCTAGAATCTGAAACATCTGGATTCAGGTTCTGGTGCTGCACTTCAGAGCTATGTGACCTTCAGTAATTATGTAAATGTTCAGAGCCTCATTTACTTATCTCATGGGATTTTAGTAAAGGTTATCATTACCTGCAAAATGGTAATACTACTAATAATACGTATTCATCAGGTTATTCAGAGGATTACATGTTGTAATGTATGAAACACATACGCTCAGTGTTGGGCACTTAGAGAATATGCAGTAAATATTAGCCACCATTACTATCATTGTGAATACATCTCCATCTTGGTGAACATAAACTGATAATCAGTTCTCTTGAATAAGTCACAATAATCATAACTCAATTTTTTTAAAAAAAACTTTTGTCATATATTTCAGAGAGCCTAATTTTCAATTAAAACTTTATTACATTGTGATATTGAATAAAAATTTCAAATAATAGAACTATATTATGAATATACATTTGTGTGTTCTTTATTTTCTGAGGATTTTGTTCTATTTCTCATTCTGCTCCAATAAGAAGCTTCTTCTATTGCACCTAGCTCCTCTTTGATTTGCTGAGTAGCTCTCCCTAACTATGCAGGGGATTTGGCACATTTTGATTGAGGGACTGGGTGGCAATTTTAGATCTCAGTGCCAATTATTACTGACACATGGCCTCCATCATGTCATATTTCTAGTTCTGTAATAATTCCTAATTTTTGCACTAGTTTCCTTAATCCTATCTTCCCTATAAATTTTGCATACAACCTCCCACTCAATTATGTATCTTAGTCTGCTGGCATAATTCTAACCAAATGTTCACTGTAGCCAATGCCTTACCATGGTTTTGTTTTGACTAAACTAGAGTCAGGCTACTCTCTTTCCTAAAAGTTTTTGAACCCTGCTTGCTTCTAAGCCTAAGCAAGTACTAAAAAGTGGAATGAGCCCCCCTTTTCAGCTTCTTCTGGGAACTGGCAAGACACTTTCCTGTCAGATCCAATGGTTCACTTCTATTGGCTTCTCTAACTTCCCTTTATATGATACTGCTTATCTTTGCTTGCCTTTCTTACTCTACAAATGAGGGTTTTTTTTTTTTTTTTCCATTGATTTTGAGATGCTTGTAGACATCTGAGAATAGCACTTTCTCTCTATTGCAATAGTTTTTCTCCTGAATCAGGTCTCTTCCTGTATGTCTGGATTGCTTTTATTTGTAAATATCTTGTTTCTGCTCTCCTAGGAAATTCTCCATTTCTCATTGTCTTTGCAGCACTCCATCTCTTTCCCTCAGTATCCTAATTTCCTACTTGCTTCTTGATAAAAATATCAGCAACATTTTCTCACAAGGCCTGTTCTCTTGACCTTGGGTAGATGAGCCTGGGTCATTAGAAACAATGTTGGTGTTAAATTTGGAACATATTTTCTCGAAGTCTAATGAAAATCATCATCTTACACTGAACAAAAGTCTTGATATCTTCCCAAGTTTGAAGGAAGGTATAGTGATATTCAATGTAAAAACTGACTGGCTATAAGTGGCATGGAGGACCAAAAAGAAAACAAGAGCGGTGGATTTTGTCAACATGCTCTTTCATTTGCTTTGCTTAATTATTTTAATTAATGTTTTGTTGATTCATTTATATGCTGAAACAAATTATAATATGTTGGTTTATGTGCTAATTGTATAGGAATCACTGTATTGTTTTTCTACTCCTATTGAGGCTGTTAACATTTCCCAATTTAGTTATCTGAAAATAACATGTCTTTCACTTCTCTTTTAAAGAACAGATAGGAAGGCTAAAACACTAATATTGCACCCTGGCTTCATTGTGTTCTGACTTCTGCTTTTTCTCATCTGGATACAATTTAATTATTGCCTTCTTGTAGCCTTTCACCATGTGCTAATCATCCTCCATATAAGTAGTAAAAAACAAACAAACAAACAAACAAACAAACAAATACCTGAACCATCATTTAGATCTTGGCATTCTCTTTTTCAGAAGCCTATAATTTTTTTATCTGAGTCCTAATTGTTACAAGAACTTCTGTAACTATTGTCTCCTCATATCCTTGCTCCTGGTCTCCTGCTTACAGCCAAGTTGGTTCACATAAGATACACAAATCTCCACTTTGCTTTCTTAGAGTATATTCATACAACTCTGCCTTTCTTCCATCCATTGCTTGAAACTCTCTGCAAACATATTTAGAATATTTGAAGTTTTTTTCCCCAAGGATCACAACACTTATGTTATAATTTTTTTGGGATAATTTAAGAAGACTGTGCCAAAATGCATTTAATTTCCAGGTAAACCTCTTAGATTTTCAGTCCTTTGCCCCCAAATTTATTAATTCTCTTAAAACCTAAAATGGTCATTGTTTTGAATTAATTTGCCTTTCTGTTGACCTTTTCCTCATGTCTTTATTAACATCTTTGCAACATTGTTCATCTATCATAATCTCTAAATCATTTCGAAAAGAAAATAGTAACCATTTTAAACACTATTAAAAGTGTTTTCTAAACATTGTCTTTATCACAGTTTGGGAGGCAGGAATATTATCTAAATTAGATGACATAAGACCTCTAGCTTCTTTTTATATTACAATGTAATTGTAATTTGAAATACCTTTGAGCAATCTTGCTTTGGGTATGTAAAAAGAAAACATTTTGGGGAATATTGTTTAAATATATAAATGCAAGGATTTCTATGTGAGAGATCATGAGATAATGCAGATATATTGCTTCCCCTGCTGAGACTGGTCAGATAAGTGTAGCCTTACACTTAACCTGTTCTGACACATGTTAAAAACTATGGCCAAGGAGAAGACAGAAAATCTCTTGGCGTCCTTGCCACCTGTCCTGACTAGGAGAGGAGCCACCTGATATCCCTAAGAGCCCCCATGCTCTTGCCAGCCAAACCTCACCCCAGGATGTTTGAACCTGCCAGGAGAAGTAGTAGAACAATAATGACACAAAATAACAGTAAGAATTAGATTGTCTAACATTTACTAATTAGTTAAGCCCTGCCAAGTACTATGTTAAATGTTTTATGTAATCATTTTGATTTAATCTTGACAAACCATATAAGGAAGATACAATACTGTCAGCAAATTTATGAAGGTAAATTGACGTTAAATGTTCGTATTTCAGATGTGTTCACAATGTCTTGACCTGAGTCTCTAAACTTTCCTTACCTTGTTGCTTATGCTTTTGCTGGCAGAGAAATAAACAAATGGAAGTATATTGGATATTTTTACTATAAAGTAGTCTAATGTGCATATTTTCTAAAAGAAACGTATATTGTAGTTTGTGATAGAGATGCACAAATTGTGACCACATAATTTATTATCCAAAGATAACATTTATGATGCAGAAAAGGGAGGATAAAATATTTTAATATGTTTGTCAACTGATGTACATTAGGCATAACTGGGTTGTCCTAGGAAAGTGGGATTTGTGTTTACCTTACATCTAAGTCATTCCCTGGTAGCTGTATAATATCAGAAATGTTCTGGATACATATCCAACAGCTGAACACATTATTTATCTGTTATATGAAATGTATGCAATGAAAAGTCAAAATGTTTTCAAATTATAAATTGTATTATCCAGTTAATTAAATAATAACAAAATAATTGATATTCAGGCTTTTTACTCCAATTCTATTGAAGATATTTCCAAAATATTACATTATCATTTCACATTAGTAAGTTAGATAAAAAATTATTGTCCATTATCTTCACCTCATTAGATGGTTAAAGTGAGAAGCAAAACAAAATTTCTAGAATAAATAAAACAGCATGTAAATTATAAGAGTTTGTAATTTTCATATCTTTATGTCATTACTTATTAGTAGTTAGTTTTTATAAGTCATTCAGACACTCTTTGAATTATGTTAATTTTCTTCTTAGAATACTTCAATTTGTTTTAATTACCTACAAAATATTGTCTCATTAACCTGATATCCAGGGCCTTCTATAGACTTGTCCGTTTTGTGCTATCCAATACAGTAGACCCCGTGGCAACGATTTAAATTTAAAATTAAATTAATTAAAATGGGCTGAAATTTAGTGTTTCCACCACACTAGCCACATTTCATGTCCCCAATCATCCAGGCAGCTAGTGGCTACTGTTTTGGACAGTGCAAAATTAAAAAGTTTCATCATCACAGGGAGCTCTATCTCATAGCCCTGCTCCATATGTTTTCTAGGATTGTTATTTATTGTTCTCCTTCTGAAAATTTCTTTTTTCCAAATTAGATTATTTTCTCTCCTCTAATGGGTTATGCCTTCATTTTCTTTAGCCATCTTGCAAAATTTTGTATTATAACTTGAAATATCTCCATTACTTCAACAATTCATGTATTTATTCTTGAGGTTTTGAGATTAAATATGTAAAATGATTTTTGTTATTGTTGTTGTTGTTTTGTGATGTCAGGAAGTCTTTTAGGCATTGGAAAAAAATACCAAGAACCATAATTCTTGCCCTGCGAAAGGTCACAGTGTGATGGGGGAAAATGATAAGCAGACAAGTGAGTATAGATGATAGCTGTTAAGGTAGAGAGTTTTGTGGGAGCAGATGAACACTCCTTATCAGAAATTGGAGGAGAGAGTCAGCAAAAGCTACCTGTGAAAGATGGTGTATTATCTGAACCTATAAGCATAGCAGGCATTAGAAAAAAAAAATGAAGAAGCAGGATGGGGAAAAGCATAGTGATCTGAGAGTGTATGGGCTAGTTGGAATGTGCACATTGTTTGCTATGGCTAAGTTTCAGCATGCAGACCATGGCACTTGAATCATGCAAGAGTTCATATTCCATGATGGAAATGCTGGGCTTTATTTGAAAACCCAAAAAGCAAATGAAAGATTGAATGCAAGGATGTGACAGAATTAGATCTGTGTTTTTGCAAAGTTCACCCTAAAAACAAAGAAGAAAGTAATTGGAGGAGAATCTTAGCCTATAGTTATTCTTAGTATAACAGAATACTACAGAATGGAAAATGTATAATGAACAGAAATTCATTGGCTCATGTTCTGGATGCCGAGAAATTCAAGATTGAGGGGGCAGTATATGGGGAGGGCCTTTTTGCTGCCTTATAACAGGCAGAGGTATCACATGGTAGAAAGGCAAAAAAAGGGAGAGAGAGAGAGAGAGAGAGAGAGAGAGCGAGCAAGTGGGATTTGAATTTAGTCTTTTAATAATAAACCAGTCCCAAAATAACAAACACAGTCCCATGGTAATGGCATTAATCAACTCATGAGGCTGTAGCCTCCATGACATAAACACTTCCCATGAAGCACCACTTCGCAACCTTGCTCCACTGGGAATTAAGTTTCCAACGCATGAACTTTGGGGGACACATTCAAAGTGTAGTGAGGTGAAAGTCAAATAGAAATCTTTTTCAATAATCTAGGTGACAAGTAATACATTCCTATATTAATGTAGTGGGTGTTGGCTAAGAGTAAGGTTTTCAGATTACAAATGCACAATTTTTTGGTGATAGTGGATAGATATTGTGAAAAGGAATTTGCTTTCAAACTGCTATTGATTCTGAAAAGTCCAATTCAGATGCCATCTTTAAAGTGAAGTATTCCACATCTAGGAATTTCTGCCTTTACATTTTTATGGTGCTTTTAAAAAATTACTCATTTTAGTGCTTGTTTCTATTACTGAGCTCCTTGACACCAAAGACTATGGTATACTTCTTAGCATCCACTACAACATTACCCAGTTCTTTGCTTTAATGGTAATTGAGCTAGATAGACAGATAGATAGATCACTGATAGATTGTCTCCAAAATAATAATGTTGGGCAAGTGCCTAAATGAGCACTAATCAAAACACATCTGAGCAAAATAATGAAAAGAAAGTTACGAGTGGCAAGCTTAATACTTTCATAACACACAATGCTTCTTGGTTGCACTTTTCATAATTGCAGTTAAATAACAAATTCTGTAATTGTTGAGCCCTGGTTTTCCCAATCAGAGTATATAAATTCTGTGAGAGTAAGAATCATGTTTGTCTTGCTTATTGTTGGATTTTAATGCCTAGAATGGTGTCTGTATTATAGTTAGTGCTTAATGCATATTCAGGAAATGAATACATCTGAAATTTTCAAATGGGAAGGGAATTATCATTTGAAGGCCATTTATTATTTTCCAGATATTACCTTAGGTATATATATTTAAAATATTGTGAATTTTATTTCTCAAAATATTCCTAAATATTAGTAACATCATAGAATAAGTATTAGTGTCATCATTTTATGATTAAAGATACTCTGGTTCAAAGAACCTGGGTGACTTACAAGACAACGAATAAATAATAGTTCTGGAATTTTAAGGATTTTTTTTCTGTCTCTAAAATCTATGTTTTCTTGCTATGATAAGTTGCCTGTAAACATGTAAGTTCCATTTGGGAAAGGATATTTGTAATGCATAAGTATCACTGAATATCATATCAGCATAGTGGGCTAATGTTCAGATTATCAGCCCCTTAGTCCCGCTAAGATATCAGCTATGGCTCAAAATAACAAAAATTAACTATACAAGGATCCTGTCCTAAAGAGCCTTACGCTAGAGATGAAGACAAATGCTTAAGCAGATAATTTATATTCAGTAAAAAACACATGTGCACACATACCCATACATTTAAGCTGATATAAGAATGGTGTGCTTAAACAATTTAGAGTATCAAGGAATGTTTCTGAAAGAAGTGGAATATTAATCTAAAACTTAAGGAATAAAAAATATCTAGTAAAGGATAGGAAAGTCAGTCAGAGAAACACTTTAGGTTGAAACAATATGGGTTTTCAGCAAAAAAACAAGTTTAGTAGTTTAATTTGCCACAACACTGATAAATAACAAAGCAAAACATGAGAAGAAATTAAGAAAGTTGACTGGGCTTCTTATCCCAAGTTACAATGCTTCAACTTAATTCTATTATCAGCATGGAAGGTGTTAAAATAGTAGTTTACCTGATCAACTCTGCTTGCAATTTAGAGAAAGTATTTAAATAATGAGAAGATTGAGGAAGAGAGAGTATAAAGTAATCTAGGTAAGTGTCTGAACTAAAACAATGGCAGTAGAGATGGGGAAAAGGAGATGGATTCAAGAAACAGAGGGTAAATCTGACAGTTTATAATAATTGATGGGATATGAGTGAGTGAGACAAAGGAGTGTAGAAAAGTTTCCATAGTCTTGTCTTGAAGGATGAAGTTGACAGTGGTGCCTTACAGAAATCTCCAACAAATACAAAGTTGTTTTATCTATCTTAATAACAAAATCAAGTGAATACAACAAACAAAAGCACAAATCCTCTTGTGACCTTACTTCCTCTTCTAGTTGTCACTTTATTTCTTTTCTACCTGTGATCATACAACTTTTTGAAGGTGTCATCTCAAGTTGCTGATTCCATTTCCCCATCACCTTGTCCTCTCACCTTCTGTAATAGGGTCCTTGCCCTCACCATTTCACTGTGATTGTTCCTGTGTAGGTGACAATTGACTTTCAGGTTGTCAAAATAGAATGTTCTCATCATTAGTCTTTTCTTCTTTGGCCCAAAACAGTATTGTTTATTTCCTCCTTCTTAAAATACATTTTTCTCTTGACTTTTATAATATATTACTCTGGTTATTTCTCTTCTAGGTCTCATTTGCTAGCTTCATATCCTCTTTTGATGACTAAATCTTGAAATGAACCAGTGCTCCATGCTCCTCTCCCTTTGTATCAATACAATCTCCCTTGTAGACCTTATCTCGTCCCACAGCTTTAAGTACAAGTTATATGTAGTAACTTCTAAGTTTATATGATCTGCATTGTGCTTTCCCTTGAATTCCAAACTGATCTATTTCAAATTCCTAGCTGACACCTCCATAAGCATGTCAATAATAACCTCAAACGTTGCCAGAACAGAACTCTTCATACCTGTTTCCCTACTGTAACTACCACTCACCCATTCCTCCTCATAATGAATTATAGCACTAGTGCACAATGATCTAGCCAATCATTCATTATTTCTTTTCCATCATTCTTTATTCTCAATTTACTGGCAACTTCTGCCACCACCTCCAAATGTACCCCAACATGTCCTCTACTTTCATCTTTACTCCTACTATTCTCAGTTGCCCAGGAGGCCATTGCTATGTCCCAAGCAGTTCAGTGTAAAAATCATCCAAGTGGTCTTTTTGTTGCCACTCCGTGCTAATTTCAATATACTTTCCCAAAGCAGCCTGACCTTATCAAGATCCACATTTTTGGAGGGGCTTCAAAATAGATCACTAAAGGCATCTTGTAACTCACCTGCATCACGTTGAAGCAGCAAAATAGTGGGTAGACAATCACAGTTTCATCAAATCATTTAAGGAAAGACAGTGCATTCAATAGAGGAGTGAAAGGAAACATTTAAAGCAAGAAGGGAGAGGGAAGCAAGGTAGTCTGCTCAGCTGGAATTCTCTAAGAGTCTGGAGTGGCTCCTGAATTGGGGAAAGTGTAAGTGATTGACCCCCAGTAGTTCACACTCTAACTATAAACTCCTACATCCAGGCCATAGGAAAGCACCTAGACATGGGTGGGCGTGAGGATAAAATAGGGAGCTTCCTGAAAACTACACGAAGGCATTGCTCCAGAGAGGGAACTCACACTGGGCCTCATACCTACTCTGAACCCTGAGAAGCTGCAGCATGACAACATTTAAGAGACTAGACTGTATTCTGCCCTGGGGACCAAAAGCCCTTTAGTCACGACATCTCTAGAGCACCATTTACATTTCTCACCTGTAACCACCACCATGGCATGCTGATGCCAGCTAGCCTGAAGCAATAGCCATTGGCAAAGTCTGTACTGCTCCAGCATCAGAGCCACTGAATTTTCATGTGCCCTGAGGACAAACTTTCCACGAGGGAAGTATGTGCTTCCCAACTGCCTACATACAGCCAGCTGCTGCCACTGACAGCAAGTCCACCCTCCCAAGGAGCAAGAGACAAAGAAGGTCATTATATAATGATAAAGGGATCAAGGATATAACAATTCTAAACATTTATGCACCCCACACTGGAGCATCCAGATATATAAAACAAATATTAGTAGAGCTAAAGGAAAAGATAGACTATAATACCATAGTAGTGGGAAACTTCAACACTCCACTCTCAAATTAGATGTACCGTCCAGACAGAAAATTGACAAACAAACAAAAACATTGGATTTAAACTTCACTTTAGAGCAAATGGAACAGAAATTTACAGAATATTTTACATAACAGTTACAAAATACACATTCTTCTCAGCACACAGAACATTCTCCAGGATAGATCATATGTTAGGGCACAAAACAAGACTCAGCAAATTAAAACAAAAATCAAAATCGTATTAGGCATCTTTTTGGATCACAATGTAATAAAATTAGAAATCAAAATATGATAAAACTTTGGAAACTGTAAAATATATGAAAATTAACGTGCTCCAGAATAACCAATGAGTCAAGAAAGAAAATAAGGAGACAAGGAACAAATTGCTGAAATAAATTAAGATTGAAACCCAACATTCCAAAACCTGTGGGGTGCAAAAAAAGCAGTGCTGAGGGGAAAGTTTATAAAAATAAATGCTACATCAGAAAAGTGGAAAGATTTCAAATAAACTCTCTAGTGATGCACCTCAAGAAACTAGAAAAGCAAGAAAAAGCCAAGCCCAAATTTAGTAAATGCAAATAAATAATAAAGAACGGAGCACAACTAAACAAAATAGAGACTAAAAAAACACAATAAGAAGAATAAACAAAAGAATCAATAAAATACTAGTTAGATTAACCAAGAAGAAAGAAAACAAAACCCAACTAAACAAAATTACAAATGTGAAAGGAGACATTGTAGTTGATACTTCAGAAGAGTCTGGTACGGAAAACTATATCCTAATCAATTGTAAACCCTAAAGGAAAATGATTAATTTCTGCATTAATTAATGGATTAATTTCAACCTGTCAAGATTGAATCAGAAAGAAATAAAAAATCTGTACAGATCAATAATGTGTAATTAAGTTGAAACTGTAATTAAAAAAAAATCTGCCAACAAGGAAAAGTCCAGAACTGAATGGCTTTACTACCAAATTCTACCAAACATGCAAAGAAGACTAACACCAATTCTCCTCAAACATACAATCAGATAGAAGGTTGCAATGTTTGATAGAAGAGTAGGGTGATTACAGTTAGCAACAATATATTGTATAATTCAAAATAGCCAGAAAAGAGGACTTGAAATGTTCCACACACATAGAAATACTTGAGGTGATTATTACTGCAAATACTCTGACTTGATCGTTATATATTACATTCCTTTAACGAAGTATTGTATGTGCCACATTAATTTGTACAAATATTATGTATCAATACAAAGATACAAATTATATCATATTACTTTCCTGTTTCTGGTTAAAGCCTTCTCATATTGACTTTAAAGCTCTACTGATCTGGCACATTCCCTAACTATATTTTTCTTTATCACCCACTAGACTTTCAACCCAATAGACATCTCTGTCCTCTTAAAACACGGTAAATTCATTCGCAACATCAGATAAGCATTTTTCCTCTTGAACTATTCTTACTAGCAATAGTCTGTGGCTGCTTCCTTCTATCATTCAGAGATTAGATTTATCAACCTAAATATAGTCTCAATGAAACATCTTCTGACTCCCAATCACTATCACATCAGCTTAATTACATTATCTGAATAGCACATATCAAAATTTGTTATCATTGTTTATTTTATTAAAGACTGTTTGCCTGTATCTGACTTAACTTATTCCACACAGACACAAACAGGAATGCAAACTATATGGGTGTAGAAACTTTGTGTTGCTCACAGGTTTATCCCAAAGTCCTACAGTAAGTAGCTTGATAAATTAGACTAAAATACAAACTAACAGAATCTGCTGAATGTAATAAAGAGCCTGAAAGACAATGGGAACCATGTGAAATAGGCTAAGATGCTATTATTGGTTAGGTGAAATGTTGTGAAAGAGTGTATGCCATGGAATCCACAAAAATGAAGAATTTTCAAGAAGAAAAAAATCAGAAGTATATCAAAAGCAGCAGAGATTTAGTAAGATGGGAACTGCAAGAAGTGTCCATTGGATTAAACAATGGGTTAAATTGTTGGTTTAGGCTCTCATGACTTTGGCCACAGTTGGTTCAGAGGAGTGGACAGAGCTGAAGGTAGAGAACAGTGGCTGGAGAAATGAATGGAAGAAAGACATGAAAAAGTAAGGATAGTGCTTTTTCAAGATGGTGGGCTGAGAAGAGAAGGAATGTCCACTAAGGGTGTACTTTGGATCAAGAAATTACCTGATATGCTGAGAGAGATGTGAGGGAGAAGAAATAATAAAAAAGTTTGAAAACATAAGAGAAATGGAGCAAAGACCCAAAGGAGGCATAAGGAAATGTGATTACAACCATACATGGAAGTTGGCCTCAAAAGACATGACAGGAATAAAAGGCAACTACTTCTAGTTTGAGGTAGCTCATGTTGATACGTTCAATTTTCTTGATAAAGTGGGTGGCTAGTCAGCCTTCTGAAAAAGAGAGATTTAAATATTGGATAGACTGCTGGCAGAGGACGATGAAAGTTTGGAATGTTTTAGAAAGTGAGTGGGAGATAGTTCTGAACAAGGGCAGTGCAATGGTTAATACTGAGTGTCTACTTGATTGCATTGAAGGATATAAATTATTGATCCTGGGTGTGTTTGTGAGGGTTTTGCCAAAGGAGATTAACATTTGAGTCAGTGGGCTGGGAAAGACAGACCCACACTAAGTCTGGGTGGGCACAATCTAATCAGCTGCCAGCACAGCTAGAATATAAGCAAGCAGCAGATGGTCTATAATTCTGTCCCTTTAGAGAACCTTGAGTAATACAGATTTTGGTACCAGGAGTTGTTCTAGAGGAAAAGAATTCTAAGGATGGAGTTCTTTCATTTGTTTTGGTGTTTCTGGAGTTAACTACTTAATATAATTAGAACTAAAAATGCTAAGGACGCTACTTCTAATAGTATGGAGAACACTGATAGTCCTTGGTGTAAACTGTTTAGAGAGTTATGCAAAATAAATGCATTTGACACTTGTGATTCATCACTCGTGAGAGGCAAGGAGTTTAGTGACTCCATACATAATACCTTTGACCATATGTGGAGAACATATGGAACATAATGAAGCTGGTTGGTTGTCCTAAGTTCAATGAATGAAATAATGAAAGAAAATGATGAACACAGGGATTCTGTCACCCAGCTTCAGAAGCAGATACTGAGCTTCAAATCTGGTAAAGATTGCCCTCATTGAGAATCTTATCTCCTGTAGAGAAAGAGCTGAAATTATGGAAAAACAGACACAAGCTCTTATCATGCAAGTAGCTGACCTACAATGAAAGGTGCATGCACAGTCTCACCAGATGTCTACTGTTAAAGTAAGGGCATTGATTGGAAAAGAATGGGACACTGCAACTTGGAATGGGGATGTGTGGGAGGGCCCTGATGAAGCCAGAAACATTGAGTTTGTAAACTCTGATGAATCTTTTTTTGCCAGAAGAAACAGCTTCCCTATCCCTAGTAGTGGCAAGATCCCCACCCTGACCCATGCTACCATTAGCCTGTCCACCTTTGTCTAAGGAGGTAAACCCTGCACTGCCTGAGGCAACAGTGATGGCCTCTGCTGAGGCAGTTGTCAGGCAAGATAATGTTGATTCTCATCAGGAGCCACCTCCAACACCCCTGTTTGCTTCTATACCAATAACTAGACTAAAGTTCTGGCAGGCCCCTAGAAGAGAGTTTGAGAGTGTGACCCATGAGGAGGTGTTCTACACTCAAAAAGAACTGCTTGAGTATTTTTTTTTTTTGTTTGTTTGTTTGTTTGTTTGTTTTGAGACGGAGTCTCGCTCAGTCACCCAGCCTGGAGCGCAGTGGCAAGATCTCGGCTCACTGCAAGCTCCGCCTCCCGGGTTCACGCCATTCTCCTGCCTCAGCCTCCCAAGCGGCTGGGACTACAGGCGCCCGCCACCTTGCCCGGCTAGCTTTTGTATTTTTTAGTAGAGATGGGGTTTCACCGTGTTAGCCAGGATGGTCTCGATCTCCTGACCTCGTGATCCACCCGTCTCGGCCTCCCAAAGTGCTGGGATTACAGGCTTGAGCCACCGTGCCCGGCTGAGTTTTCTAATTCATATAAAAAGAAATCTGGAGAACAAGCATGGGAATGGATATTAAAGGTGTGGGATAATTGTGGAAGGAACAGAGTTGGATCAGGCTGAATTTATTGATTTGGGCCCACTAAGTAGGAACTCTGCATTTAATGTTGCAGCTTGGGGAATTAAAAAAGTTCTAATAGTTTATTTGCTTGGTTAGCTGAAATGATGGCCCACTGTGAGTGAGCTGGAAATGCCTGATCTTTCTTGGTTTAATGTAGAAAAAGGGATCCAAAGGCTTAGGGAGATTGGGATAGTGGAGTGGATTAATCACTTTAGACCTACTTATCCCAGCTGGGAGGGTCCAGAAGATATACCCTTGACTAATGCCTTGTGAAATAGGTTTGTGAGGACAGCCTCTGCATCTTTAAAGAGCCCTGCAATTGCTTTTCTCTGTATTCCAGATGTAAAACTGGGAACTGCAGCCACCCAACTACAAAATTTAAATATGATGGGAATAACTGGATCTCAAGATGGCAGGGGTCAAGTGGTGGCACTCAACTGCAAAGACAAGGTAGGCATAGCGACTGTAATGGACAACAGAGGCAAAGTGGCAATCAGAATAGTCTGATTTGTGTACAGCTCTGGCACTGGCTAATTAATCACAGTGTTCCTAGAAGTGAAAATGATAGGAAAGCCTACTGCATTCCTGCTTAATTTATATAAGAGGAAACCTACGTCAATTTATACAAGAGGAAACCTACGTCGAATGAACAAAAGGCTGATTTGAATGATAAAAACAGAGAATCATAGCTCCTCAATCAATTTCCAGACGTGAGCCAGTTTACAGACCCAGAGGCCCCTTGAATGAAAAGGAGGTCTGGTCCCCTTGAGGAAGGGCCCTGCTACATTTCTGACAATTTATGCAGTGAATTTTTCTCTCATCCTTCCCAAAGGAGATCTCCAGCCTTTTACCAGGGTAATTGTGCATCGAGAAAAGGAAAATGATCAGACATTTTGGGCACTGCTGGGCAGTGGCTCTGAGCTGATATTGATTCTAGGGGACCCAAAACATCATTGTGGTCCTCCAGTTAAAGTAGGCGCTTATGGAGGTCAGGTTAGAGTTATAGCTCAGGTCCAACTTACGGTGGGTCCAGTGGATTCCTGGACGCATCCTGTGGTCATTTCCCTAGTGCCAGAATGCATAATTGGCATAGACATAATTGACACCTAGCAGAATCCCCAAGTTGGCTCCCTGACTGGTAGAGTGAGGGCTATTATGAGTGAAAAAGCCAAATGGAAGCCATTAGAGCTGCCTCTACTTAGAAAAATAGTTAATCAAAGACAATACTACATCCCTGGAGGGATTGCAGAGATAAGTGCCACATCTAGGACTTGAAAGATGCAGGGGTGGTGATTCACACCACATCTCCATTCAACTCTCCCATTTGGCCCCTGCAGAAGACAGATGAATCTTTTAGAATGACAATGGATTATCAGAAGCTTATCCAAGCGGTGACTACAATTGCAGCCACTATACCAGTTGTGGTTTCATTGCTTGAGCAAATTAACACATCTCCTGGTACCTAGTATGCAGCCACTGACTTGGCAAATATCTTTTTCTCCATTCCTGTCCATAAGGCTCACCAGAAGCAATTTGCCTTCAGCTGGCAAGACCAGCAATGTATCTTTACTGTCCTACCCCAGGAGTTTATCACCTCTCTGGATTTGTATTATAATCTTCTTTGGAGAGATGTTGATCACTTTTCGCTTCCATAAAATAGCACACTGGCTCATTACATTGATGACATTATGCTAATTGGATCCAGTGAGCAAGAGGTCACAAACGCATTGGACTTATTGGTGAAACATTTGTGTACCAGAGGATGGAAAATAAATCCGACTAAAATTCAAGGAACTTCTATGTCAGTAAAATTTCTAGGCGTCCAGTGGTGTGTGTCTTGTCAAGATATTCTTTCCAAGGTGAAGGATAAGTTGCTGCATTCGGCCCCTCCTATAGCCAAGAAAGAGGCATAATGCCTAGTGGGCCTATTTGGATTTTGGAAGCAACACATTCCTCATTTGGGCATGATATTTTGGCCCATTTATTGAGAGACCCAAAAGGCTGCCAGTTTTGAGTGGGGTCCAGAACAGGAGAAAGCTCTGCAACAGGTTGAGGCTGCTGTGCAACCCACTCTACTACTTGAGCCATATGACCCAGCAGATTCAATGATGCTTGAGGTGTCAGTGGCAGATAGGGATACTGTTTGGAGCCTTTGGCAGGCCCCGTAGGTGAATCACAGCAGAGGACTCTCGGGTTTTGGATCAAGGCCCTGTCATCTTCTGCAGATAATTACTCTCGTTTTAAGAGACAGCTCTTGGCCTGTTACTGGGCTTTGATCAAAACTAAACGTTTGATGATGGGTCATCAAGTCACCATGTGACCTGAATTGGGTGCTTTCTGACCCATCTAGCCATAAAGTGGGTCCTGCACAGCAGCAGTCCATTATCAAATGGAAGTGGTATATACATAATCAGCTTTGAGTAGGTCCTGAAGGCACAAGTAAGTTATATGAGGAAGTGGCTCAAATTCCCATGATCTTCACTGCTGCCAACCTCCTCTCTCCTCCAGTCTGCACCAATGGCCTCATGGGGAGTTTCCTATGATCAGTTGACAAAGAAAGAGAAGACTAGGGCCTGGTCCGCAGATGGTTCTTCAAGATCCATCACCTGAAAGTGGACAGCTGCAGCACTACAGCCCCTTTCTAGGACATCCCTGAAGGAAAGCAGTGAAGGGAAGTCTTCCCAGTGGGCAGAATATCGAGCAGTGTACCTGGCTGTGCACTTTGCATGGAAGGAGAAATGACCAGATGTGCGACTATACACTGATTCATGGGCTGTAGCCAATGGTTTGTTTTGATGGTCAGGGATATGTAGGAAGCATGATTGGAAAATTGGTGACAAAGAAATGTAGAGAAGTGGTATGTGGATGGACCCCTCTGAGTGATCAAAAACCATACAGATATTTGTATCCCATGTGAGTGCTCACCAATGGGTGGCCTCAGCAGAGGAGGATTTTAATAATCAAGTGGATAGGATGACTTGTTCTGTGGACACCACTCAGCATTTTTCCCCAGCCACCCCTGTCATTGCCCAATGGGCCCAAGAACACAGTGGCCATGGTGGCAGGGATGGAGGTTATGCATGGGCTCAGCAACGTGGACTTCCATTCACCAAGGTTGACCTGGCTACAGCTGCTGCTGAGTGACTAATTTGCCAGCAGCAGAGACCAACCCTGAGCCCTTGGTATGGCACCATTCTTTGGGGTGATCAGCCAGCTACCTTGTGGCAGGTTGATTATATTGGAGCTGTTCCATCATGGAAAGGGCAGAGGTTTGTTCTCACTGGAATAGACACTTAACTCAGGTATGGGTTTGCCTATCCTGCACGCAATGCTTCTGCCAAGACTACCATCCATGGACTCACAGAATGCCTTATCCACCATCATGGTATTCCATGCAGCATTGCCTCTGTCCAAGGCACTCACTTTATGGCTAAAGAAGTGTGGCAGTGGGCTCATGCTCATGGAATTCACTGGTCTTACCATGTTCCCCAACATCATGAAGCAGCTGGATTGATAGAATGTTGGAATGGTCTTTTGAAGTCACAACTACAACTCCAGCTATGTGACAATACTTTGCAGGGCTGGGACAAAGTTCTCCAGAAGGCCATATATGTTCTGAATCTGCATCCAATGTATGGCACTGTTTTTTTCATTACCAGGATTCACAGGTCCAGGAATCAAGGGGTGGAAATGGAGGTGGCACCATTATCCCTAGTGATTCACTTGCGACATTTTTGCTTCCTATTCCCATGACATTAAGTTCTGCTGGCCTAGAGATCTTAGTTCAAGAGGGAGGAATGCCACCCCAGGAGACACAACAATGATTCCATTAACATGGAAGTGAAGATGGATTGCCACCTGAACACTTTGGGCTCCTCCTACCTTTAAGGCAACAGGCTAAGAAGGAAGTTAGAGTGTTGGCTGGGGTGATTCACCCGGACTGTCAAGATGAAATCAGTCTACTACTTCACAACAGAGTTAAGGAAGAGTATGCATGGAATACAGGAGATACATTAGGGCGTCTCATAGTATTATCATGCCCTGTGATTAAGGTTAATAGGAAACTACCACAACCCAATCCAGGCAGGACTACAGATGGCCCAGACCCTTCAGGAATGATGTTTTCGGTCACTCTATCAGGAAAAAAACAAAACAAACAAACAAACAAAAACACAAACTGCTGAGGTGTTTGCTGAAGGCAAAGGAAATACAGAATGGGTAGTAGAAGAAGGTAGTCATCAATACCAGCTACGACCATGTGACCAACTGCAGAAACGAGGACTGTAATTGTCATGAGTATTTCCTCCTTCTTTTGTTAAAAACATGTTTATACACTTGTACTAAGAAAATATCTTCATTTAAAATCCTTTCTCCTTTATCATGTGACATAAAATTTATTGACTTCACATCAGTATTTAAATACTGTTAACTGTATGTTATAGTATTTGGGTTGGTGATTGATGTATTTCTGGCTGTATGAAGGATAGTCGTTTTATGCTAGGTATAATTATGACCGTACTGTTGTCTTTATTTGAAGATTATGTATGATCTCAGGAGATGTTAGATGTTTATGGGTTCAAGTTAACAAGGGGTGGACTTGTGATGGTTAATACTGAGTGTCAACTTGATTGGATTGAAGGATGCAAAGTATTAATTCTGGGTGTGTCTGTGAGGGTGTTGTCAAAGGAGATTAACGTTTGAATCAATGGGCTAGGAAAGGCAGATGTACCCTTTATCTTGGTGGGCACAGTCTAATCAGCTGCCAGCACAGTTAGAATATAAGCAGGTCAAAAATGTGAAAAGAGAGACCAGCCTAGACTCCCAGCCTACATCTTTCTCTTGTGCTGGATGTTTCCTCTTCTCGAGCATCAGACACCAAGTTCTTCAGTTTTGGAGCTCGAACTGGCTTTTCTTGTTCTATTGTGGGACTTTGTGATCATGTGAGTTAATACCTAATAAACTCCCCTTTATATATATACATACACACACACATATATATATATACACACACATATATATACACATATATATACACACACACATATATACACACGTATATATATACACACATATATGATCACAGGTAATTTGTATACTTGTCTTTTATTGTAAGTATAACATTTTAGTGATTGCATATATTATGTTTCTGGAAAAATTTTGAGATCCTCAAGAGAATGGCTACCTTGTATTTAACCTTGTTTTCTCAGTTTCTAGACCATGGCCTAGAATGGCCATGAATAATGCCATAATTTATATTAAATAGAGAATAAGACTGAAGTAACTGAAGATATTAATTTTCTCTGGGGTTGAGAGACAGGGGTTATGTAGAGACCTATGTTTAGTGCTCAGATAGTTTATAAAGAAGAAGTCAACTGGGAAAGTGAAAGTTAGCTGAGGAAAGTAAGCTGCCAAGATTGACTAGCAAGCCTGGAATTAGTAGGAGGATCTGGCCTTGGGAGCGTAACTAGGTGTGTGGAGGAGTGAAGGTTGGCAGCAGTGAGTTAGTTGAGGTGTGAGAGTCCAACAATTATGGGAGTCAGTGAAAAGAGGGTCTGTGCAAGGTCAGAAAGAAAATGACATTCTGAACAAGGAGAAAAGGTAGTCTTATCTTCCTTCTCTAACTCCTGTCTTTACCATTCACATAAATACTGTCAAAAGATACAATTACAACTAATTTACCTTAAAGATCTTAATTGGCTTTTATTTGTGATTCTAGTATCAGGCAATAACTTATTCTATAAAACAGAATGACTGTTTCCATGAGTCGAGCAGAGAAGGGTGTTTTATAGACAGAAAAGGGCTGAGTAAAGCAGAAATAAAGAACAAAAAGCAGAATGGTCATTTCAAAGTTACTTTTCTTGTAAAGGTTAAAGCAGAGGGAACTTCCTTATCATGCCAGCTAAAACTGTCCTGTTTGGAATTTGACTATTATTTCTCTCTCTTCTGTTCTTGGAAGGTCAGATAAAGATGTTAGTTTTGGCTTGGTGGTATGGAATTTCAGGATGAGTAACTCCATTTTGCTTTGGTCTGTTAGACCTAGTGCAGAAGCTCAGTTCAAACCAATGGCCTCCTCTAAAGTTTATTATACAAAGTTGGACTCATTTTGAATGGTTAAATTTTCTTCCAACTGAGATTTCATTTGCAGTAGGTACTTAATTGCAATAGTTGACATTCTTGGGATGGGTTGGTGGGCAGAACCGCCGAACTGAAGGAGAAAAAGAGCTAGGTGAATGACAAAATCGCTAGCCAGGTGGTGTCTCACTGGTGGCTTCCAGGATTTGTGTTGCAATTTGTTGGGAATTTAAATATGTCCATTGACTTTTTAATTAAATGTTTGAACTTGATCTCTGCCTAATATGTGATTCTTAGTCTATTAAAGAATAACAAAATAGCATCAATTAATATATTATTCTCATGGCAATTAATGTTTGTTTTTAATGGTAAATCATATTAACAGTATCAGATGTTAGTTAAGCTTGAACAAATAAATAAAATCATGTTGATAACTTTCTCTTACATATAATTTTATTGTGGATATTGTCTTTTATCTCATCTATTTATTGTGAATATAATCTTTTATCTCATCTATTTATCTATCTTTATCTCATCTTTTTATCTCATCTCATCTCATTTATATCCATTGTGGATATAGTCTTTTATCTCATCTGTAAACTCCATTTCTAAATAAGCATTGAGAGTTTTAGTTAGAAAAAGCATATCTACTTTCATCAACAATCTATAGGTTTATTTATGTTTTTATATTGACAATAGATTAAATGCAAAATTTGCAAATTCTTACTTATATTCCGAAGATATGGAACCTGTTTATGGACTCAATTAGCCTCCTCTAACGCATACATTTACTCTACCTGTTCTGTGCTAAGAGTTACATAACTACATCAACAGCAATACTAATATTAACATTGGTAGTAATAGCTAATACTTACAGAGCAATTATTATGTACCAGGCACTTTTCCATTCCCTGTGCATACTGAATTCACTTAGTCTTCAAATCATTTTTATGACATAGGTACAATTATTATCCTTATTTTGAAATAAAGAAACTGAGGCACAGCGAGGTTAAGTGTTTCGTACAAGATCACATAACTAGTAAGCAGAAGAGTGGGACTTCAGTCCAAGCAGGGTGGCTCCAGATTCCAAGATACTGCCCTGCTCCCCAAATCCAGATCTAATCCAAATTATGATGGTGCAAACTCTCATGTCTTGGGAAGTGGTGCCAGTATATTATTTTCTGACTGGTTCTAGAAGCTTCCCTGGGCATTGGCAGTTGCGAAAAGGACAACCATTCTCCAATGGTGATAGCCTAATTACCCAACTCTGGTCTTGGGGAAGTAACTTCCTGCTCTACTTGTCTGCTTCTCCCTAAGCATGGGGGAGGCTGTTATTCTCCAGAGCATATAGGCATACAGACTATGACTTTAATATTTTAATAAAAGCTCTGAGATAATTTTTAAAAGAAACTCACACAAATTTGCTTTTAACCACTATAGGGGGCCAGACTTATCTTTAGGTTCCCTAGCATGTTCTGCTTTTTGTCTTATTCCTGTCCTATGTCCTATATCTGCTAATCAGCTGAGATACTCAGCTGTGTCACAGACCCCTGAAGATGGTTCACTTATTTGGTCTTAGCTCCTCAGCTTGTTGAAAGTTTTTGCCTTTTTCTGTGTGTGTTTTTTCTTTTTTCCTTTCAAAATTTTGTTTTAGGTTCAGGGGGTACATGTATTGGTATATTGCATGGTTCAGGGGCTTGATGTACAGAATATTTTGTCACCTAGGTAATAAGCACAGTACTCAATAAAGAGTTTTTCAATCCTCATCCTACTCTCATGCTCCACCCTTCAGTAGGCCCTAGTGTCTATTGTTCCCATCTTTTTGTCCAAGTATACTTACTGTTTAGTTCTCACTTGTAAGTAATACGATGTGGTATATGGTTTTCTGTTCATGTGTTAATTCGCAGAGGATAATGGCCTCCAATTCTAATACATGTTGCTGTAAAGGACATGATCTTGTTGATTTTTATGGCTGTGTAGTATTCTATGGCATATATGTATCACATTTTCTTTATCCTGTCTACTACTGATAGGCATTTAGGTTGATTGAATGTCTTTGCTATTGCGAATGGTGCTGAGATGAACATACACATGTATGTGTCTTCGTGGTAGAACAATTTATATTCCTTTGGGCATATATCCAGGAATGGGATTACTGGGTCAAATGGTAGTCCTGTTTTAATTTCTTAAAACAGTGGTTCAACGAATTTACCTTCCTAACAGTAGCGTATAAATATTCCCTTCACAACCTTCACAACCTCACCAGCATCTGTTATTTTTTTGACTTTTTAAATAATAGCTATTCTGACAAGTATGAGATGGTATTTCTCCATGGTTTTGATTTGTGTTTCTTTAATGATTAGTGATGTTGGGCAAGTTCATCAATGCTTATGTGTCTAGAATAGTATATCCTAAGTTTTCCTCTAGGGTTTTTTATAGTTTTAGCTTTTACATTTAAGTCTTTAATCCAACTCAAGTTGATTTTTGTATATGGTATAAGAAAGGGATCCAGTTTCAGTCTTCTGCATATGGCTAGCTGGTGAGTCCAGCACCGGTTATTGACTAGAGGGTCCTTTCTCCTTTGCTTGTTTTGTTGACTTTGTTGAATATTAGATGGTTGTAGGTGTGTCCATATAGGACCACAGCTGATGAGCTCTTGAAAGCACCACCTTCTGGGCTAGAGGCCAACCAACAAAAAGCCAGCACACTAAACAAAAACACAATCAAGGACCCTCACTTTGCTCCCCTGCTACATCACCTGGAGCAGGTGTTAGTAGTCATGGCTGCAAGACCTGAAGATGGATCACATCACAGGAGTCTCTGTAGATATTCCCCAGTACTAGGCTGGAACTCAGTAGCTCTACTCGGTGGCTAGACCTGGAAGAGCAAAAACAATAATTACAGTTTGGTTCTCAGGAAGCCCCATTCCTAGGGGAAGTCGGAGAACACCACATCAAGGGATCCTTATGTTTAAAACCCTCAGCAAAATTGGCATAGAAGGAGCGTACCTTAAGGTAAGAAAAGCCATCTAGGACAAACCCACAGCCAACAGAATCAATTTTGTAAAAATGACCATACTACCAAAAGCAATCTACAAATTCAATGCAATTCCCATCAAAATACTACAATCATTCTTCACCAAACTAGAAAAAAAAATCTTAAAATTCATATGGAATAAAAAAAAAAATAAAAGAGTCCACATAGCCAAAGCAAGACTAAGCAAAAAGAACAAATCGGAAGGCATCACATTACCTGACTTCAAACTAAACTATAAGGCCATAGTCACCAAAAGAGCATGGTACTGGTATAAAGAAATAGGCATGTAAACCAGTGGAACAGAATAGAGAACCTAGAAATAAAGCCAAATACTTACAGCCAACTAATCTTTAACAAAGCAGACAAAAACAAAGTGGGGAACGGACACTTTATTCAACAAATGGTGCTGAGATAATTGGCAAACCATGTGTAGAAAATAAAAACGAATTCTTATCTCTCACCTTATGCAAAAATCAACTCAAGATGGATCAAAAGACCTAAATCCAAGACCTGAAACCGTAAAGATTCTAGAAGATAACACCAGAATAATCCTTCGAGACACTGACTTAGGCAAAGACTTTGTGACCAAAAATCCAAAAGTAAATGCAACAAAAGCAAAGATAAATAGATGGGGCATAATCAACGTAAAAAACTTTTGCACAGCAAAGAAATAATCAGCGTTGCAAACAGACAACCCACAGTGTTGGAGAAAATCTTCACAATCTGTACATGCAACAAAGAACTAATACCAAGAATCTACAAGGAACTCAAACACATCGGCAAGAATAAATCAAAACAAAAAAGCCCATCAAAAAGTGGGCTATGGACATGAATAGACAATTCTCAAAAGAAGATATACAAATGGCCTATAAGCATATGAAAAAATGCTCAACATCACTTTATTATCAGGTAAATGCAAATAAAAACCACAATGCAATACCACCACACTCCTGGAAGGATGGCCATAATCAAACAATCACAAAATAATGTATGTTGGCATGGATGAGGTTAAAAAGGAACACTTTTATACTGTTGATGGGAAAGTAAAGTAGTATAACTGCTATGAAAAACAACATGGCAATTCCTTAAATAACTAAAAGTAGATTTACTATTTGATCCAGTAATCCCACTACTAGGAATCCACCCAGAGGAAAAGAAGTCATTATTCAAAAAAGATACTTGCACACAAGTTTATAGCAGCACAATCTGTAATTGCAAAAATATGGAACCAGCCCAAATGCCCATCGATCAACGAGTGAATAAAGAAAATGTGGTATTTATGTATACCATGGAGTGCGAGTCAGCCATAAAAAGAAATAAAATAATAGCATTCACAACAACTTGGTGGAATTGAAGACTGTTATTCTAAGTGAAGTAACTCAGGAATGGAAAATCAAACATGGTATGTTCTCACTCATATGCAGAAGCTAAGCTCTGAGGAGACGAAGGCCTGAGAATGATACATTGGACTTCAGAGACTCAGGGGAAAGGGTAGGGGGTGGCAAGGGATAACAGACTATACGTTGGGTACAGTGTACACTATTCAGGCGATGAGTGCATCAAGATCTCAGAAATGACCACTAAAGAACTTATTCATGTAACCAAACACCACCCGTTCCCCCAAAATGTACTGAAATAAAAATTTAAAAAATATATGAATACTGATAACAAAACATGATGTGTATAGTAAGAAATATAACATAAAAGAAACTATAAGGGGTGACACAATATAGCCTGACCTTCACTTAAAAGGTGGTAAAGTCTTACACCTAGAAATTCTGATTTATTAATAAAAGGACTGAGGAGAGCCTAGCCATTGGTCGTTTTGGTAAAGTATCCAGTTGCCACAGTTGGGAACCACTGATCCGGATCAGTCTCTTCATAGTACACACAAAATTATAAGCCCAAACCAGACGTTTTTACATAAATTTTCTGTGCTTTTATGGACTTTTGTGTGTGGAATATATCAACATTTAAAAAATTACAAAGTTATGTTCACTTATAAAATCTGATAAAAGAAGTGACAATATTTTCTAATGTCCTATATGAAAAAAAAAAAAAAAAAATTATTAATCCTCATGTTATATAGCTCTAACTTTTTATTTAATCAATATAAAACCCATGGTCAGGGAAATCATGTTTTTCTTAATATTCTTTTGAGAGCTTATAAATAAAAAGCATTTTCCCCCCATAGAATCTTATCAGTAAAGAGAAATTAGATAAAAGGAAAATATTTCTAAGGTCCTATTTTATTGTTCTAAAGTTAATAAATTTATAATTTTTCCACTTTTATGCATGCAATACCAAAAGATAACTTTTTATTCAAAGTATTCTAAATGATTTTAGTTATTTTGTAGAGATTAATGCATGAAAATATATTTGTTTAAATGACATTTTAAATATCCCTCATCAGTAATTCAGGTGATATTCTCAAACCAGATGAGGACTTCTCTGATTAAGTATTCTTTTCATGCCCAAAGTCGGGGTTCCCTGGATATTTTAAAATATATGGACAACTGTTTTATCTTGGCATGTATCTTTGATTTCACCTATGCAGTGTGTGCTTAGTATGGGATCTATTTTTTTTTTAAATATTTATTGGTTACCTTGAAGACTGGTCACTAGGATCATCCATGAAAAATGTAGATAGACTTCCTGCCTTCCTTATTCTTCTAGTTTAATCTAGTGTTTCTCAAACCTTATTATACATATAAGTCACCTGGATCATATGAAATACAATTGAAATACAATCTCAGATGTAGTAGATCTGGTATATGACCTGAGATTATATTTCTAACACGCTCCGAGGTGATACTGATATTGCTGGCCTGTGGAGCACACATTAAGTAATAAGATTTCATTCTTCCTTGGTGACTTTAGGTTTCAGTGATTTCTACTATTTAATTATTACAAACATATATTTTTGTTACAAAATACACTATTTAAATCAAATTCTTAAAAAATACTTGCCACTAATTTGATTGTAGTTCTGCTCTCTAACTCAATTATAACCTGCTTGAAGCATGGCCCAAGTTTCATAATTCCTTACTTCTGATAACATCTGTTGTGCCTGGGACCAGGGAAAGTAGTCAATGAATACTTAATAGAAGATATTTGATAATTTGATTTTAACCTTGCAGAAAAGCTGAAAGGAGCATTGTATGATTTCTCAAAAATCCCAGTAAAACTATATAAAAAAATCAAATAGATTTGGTGCCAATAATCTTTGTATTGAAAGGACTTCTGCCTCCCTCTCTACCACACACCCTAATCATCAATCTCCTTTTCATTTCCTGCATGCGTTTCAAGTAGATGATATGCTCAGTAAGCCGCAGCAGTTGCTGCATTGCAGAACCCTTCTCACCATCATAAAGCAGCTCTCAAAGCAAGTGCCTATGGATTAAAAAGGTTTGTGGAGAGGAACCAGTGGTGTGCCTAATCTGTAGAAAATGTTTGCAGAAAAATATAGGTTCTGATTATTCCCACAGTGCCTATTCTGAAGATAAATGGGAATTGTGGGCTTCATTTTATTATTTTAATTAGACTTACGTAGTGAATTACGGATTCCAAAGTGGTCAGAAAGCCACAGTACTTCCATGTGTTTATTTCATAGTTCTGTTTGCCATGGCAATTGGCTTTCAGATTTCAAAAATTTTTTATCCCAGGGCTTTGGTTAATTGTGACAATAATGCAAGCATAAATGAGCACATGCACTATTATTTGTTGCATAAACACACACCAAACTTTATCCAGCGTCCTTATTTTTAAGTCTTTTTTTTTTTCTTTGAGAAATGTCTTCTCTCAAGCTGACCTTACAAAAATGTTTCTCCATGTTTAAGTTGCCTTTTTAGAGCACTGACTATTACATGCAAACAGTGAAATTTTTGTCATGTAACAAAAGTCCATTTTCCCTACTGACAAGGAGTCATTCCCAACCGCTGCACTCATGCAGCTTCCTGCTGCTTTGGACCTATCACTGTCACCCAACGAGTGGTGCTTTTTATTTCTCTAGCATAGGAGACTTAATATGACAATTGCAATTAGTTCTCAATACTGAATGAATTATAGAGAAAGCACAGAAAGCTAAAACCCAAGAATCAAGGTCTTATTTGAAGAATAGTGATGTTTATTGTAAACTAGAGTTTGTCTGTTTGCTTTTAATCGCAGGTAACACCAAAGGAATCATGTCATACACATTGCCTGTAAGAGAGTGGGTCTTGAGAGTTGAGACAATGCTGAACACTTTACTTAGACTGCAAATTATTTAGCTACCTCAGCCTACTGTAAAATCAACTGGAAGCCTTTCAGCATTTAATTAAGCAGGACCAAAGAAAGCTCCAATAATAACAGTGTGAAATTGCCAGAGAAAAATTATGAACACAAAGGGAGAAATCATAAGTAATTAACCCCAATCTGAGACTACAGAGGAGACTCCAAAACAAGAGGGAAGCACATACAAATAATACTAAATTTGCTTGTCTTAAATGATTTCATTGTGTTCAATTGAACGATAATTTCACAAGAACAGTGGCCCAATTACTAAGAAAAACATGCTCCATGTAGCAATTCTCCAAACCTTACTAGGGCACATGAGTTTCTCATCTTGTGTGCGCTTCCTCCTTGCTTTATGCGTAGATTTTTAAAATTTACTTTATCA
Organism: Rhinopithecus bieti; assembly: GCF_001698545.2. Taxonomy (NCBI): domain Eukaryota; kingdom Metazoa; phylum Chordata; class Mammalia; order Primates; family Cercopithecidae; genus Rhinopithecus; species Rhinopithecus bieti. The sequence goes on along the minus strand of NW_016811527.1, from coordinate 1,598,454 downwards.
TCCCCAGCTGAGATATTGTGTGGAAAGAAAGGAACCATAGACATGATGTTTGAGGTTGAGGGAGAGAGGGAATTCTGCCTAAAGTAAATTTACAAAATAAGATTCATTAGCACCCTAGAAAACCACATCTTTCCTCATCATTTGTCAACCTGGAAATTTTATCTTAAAAAAATTTAGCTTATATATTATCTTTTTAGCGATATCGTCTATGACCTGCAGTGCTTGCCTATTCTTAGCCCTTTGAACTATCTCAATTATTTAGCATAGCTCACAATACTTTATGATTATTTATTCTATATTGACTCATTTTTAAGCATCTTTAAAGCGTAATCTAAATTTAATGTTATTCATCTTTGTATTCCAGCACCTAGTACAGTGCCTGACCACATATTCGCATCTCAACAAATGGTTTTTTTTTAATTTTAAGTGCTTGACATTGTACCTATATGATATTATATATACTAGATATATAACATAATAAATCTAAGGATATGCTGATTTTTAATAAAGATTTGATATGAATATCACAAATACAGATTGAGATTTCAAAAGAAGCATCTTAATAATAAAAATAATGTTATGAATTAAATAAATGCTTTTTCTAAACATCTACAGCACTATACATTGTTATGTAGAGTCTGTGAGTTTAGTTCGTCTTGTACTGTCTGATTAATAATTACTACAGATATAAAGACAATGAAAGTAATGAATTTTGTTTTCAGAATTTTGGGATTTAGAAAAATTAAATTTATTATATAAATATTATTACAAATCACAGAAAAGATATACATAGTAAGCCTGTATTAGTCCATTCTCATGCTGTAAAGGTCTACTTGAAACACGGTAATTTATAAGGAAAAGAAGTTTAATTAGCTCACAGGTCTCCAGGCTACATAGGAATCTGGCCGAGGAGGCCTCAGGAAACTTACAATCATGGTGGATGGTAAAGAGGAATACGCAAGTCTACATGTGGCAAGAATAGGAGGAAAAGAGAACAAAGGGGAGGTGCTACACACTTTCTAACAACCAGATATTATAAGAACTCTATCATGAGACAGCATTAGAAACCATCCCCTGATCCAATCACCTTCCACCAGGTCCCAACTCCAACACTTGGAACTACAATTCAATCTGAGATTTGGGTGGGGACACAAGAGTCAAACCATATCAAAGCGTATTTATTATATTATCAGTTAAATAGCTTTATGTGGTATATTGTTCATATAATTATACATAGAAATGTATATGTATGAATACATACATATGTATTCATATGTATACATAGAAATTATACATATTTTAATAGTGCATGATATCCACCCATCGAAATGCTTGAAGAAATTTAATTTTAAAAAAACTTAAAATTTTAAGAATTAAAAAATTCTTGAAAAGAAATTTTAAAGATTTTGGAATATTATTCACCTGGAAGATTGGGGAAATGCAGAATTATATGTACATGTTAGCTAAAGTACAAATTATATAGATACACTGGCTTTTATTTATATGCCTCAATTTGAGTGGTATACAAGTAGCCCTCTCTATATTTGACCATGAAATAGTAATTATAATTTTAAAAGTTAACTGACAATTTATAATTCCAGTACCACAGTTGGTTTCTCAGTTATTTCAAACCTGATTTTTTATTGTTGTAATGTTATCTGTTATTCAATCAATTCGTTTTAATTTAATTTAAACAGACGACACATTGTTAGGTTTTACAATGATTCGAAGACTATTTATTAAATGGAGGTATTACTTTAAAATAATTTCCTAAACCATTGCTAAAACTGTTATTTTGAAAATTAAAGAGAATTTGGCCTAATGATTGTTTAAACAAATTCCTTTGCTAACAGTGTTCTACCATTGTAAATATCAGCTCTGAATGACATTACATATTTCAGTAAAATAACCCCTGGTAATTGATTCTTGACTTTTATTCTTTAGCTTATTATGATTTGGGATTAGTCTCAGTTGTTTAATTTTCCTGCCTCTGTGCATTTGCTCTAACTATTCTCTCCGCCTGCAAACCCCTTACCTCATATGTCTGTCTATTTAAATCCCAACCAATTTTCAGTTTCAGCTAAATTTTCATCCACGTAGTGTATGCCATCCCAGTGTCTTATCATTGCAAGCATGCACTGAGTATCTATAGGCTTTTCTCTTGTAAGATGGATTTGTAGTACAGTTCATAGCATTTCTTCTTCCAGTATGCCTCCAGCAATTGCATTAAACATTCACTTAATAAGACAAATTCAACTCAATGTGCACGGATGGAGATTAGCGAGATAGAGAGAAAGTGTGATTTTAAATAGATGGTGACTTTATAGATCCCAGTTATATCCTGTTCCATCCAAAATAACTGTTCTTAAAGAGCGTGAGTTTCTACACTGGTCCTCTAAGTTGTTCTTAATCATCTATGTCTCAGGAACTGAAATCTTGCTATCACATTAAGTTCATCCAACATGGCTCCCTACACAGAGTCTTATGCTTGATGTGATGATCAACAATAAAATAATGATCTGTTTCAACACTGAAGAAAGCCTAACTGAAACAGGGTTTAATGCAAAATTTAATCTTTAATGAGGTATGTTCCTTAAGGGTTTTCTGGAACATTTTAACTATACACAATTTTCTCTAACTCACTGATTTTATACTTTAACCTTCACTTTAAATGCGACTCCATTGTATCGTATTATAAATATATCTTTGCATATCTAATTTCTCTATTAGACTATAGTATTACTGTAGATTAGATTACTGCTTTCAATTCTCATTCTCTTTTGCTCATTAACATCATTCATCCCCACTCTTGTTATGTCTTGATGGTGATCAGAGTTTACTTTCTCACTCTTTGATACTTGTCTTGATGATGGGGTGGGACACACGCAGACTTTAAATGTGCTATTGAGATGTGACTTTTCCTCTTGTGTTCTTATGATTCACCATGAGAGGCATAGGGTTTAGGTAGCAACTGTTCCAAGGAGAATAAAGAAACACTTGGAGATATCCTGAATCCAAACTGCAGCATGGAATGGAGACATCCAATCACAGTCATTTGTCAAACCCACAGCAAATAAACTGTGGTATGTCATTATTTCCTCATTTGTTTAAGGATGATGATGATGGTGGTGGTGGTATAATATCTATAGCAAAGAGTTCCTTTGTGTGTTACATGAATTACTATGTGTCTTAGAACACTGCCTGACTCAGTAAGTGCTCAATAAATGTCAATTATTATCATTACAGTTTTAAAGCATGATTTAATCATTTTACATATAGTATCTCACTGAATATTAAAACACCTTTATGAGAGAAATACTATCACTATTTCTATTTAGCAGATGAGACATTGAGAAACAGAGTTAAATAATTTTCTCAAGGTCACACAGCTCTTAAAGGGCAAAGTGAGACTCTGAAAGGAGATGTGCTGACTCTAGGGTCCACTTTTAATCATCTCTATCTTTTGTATATTATTTTACTCTGGTTTCAAATTTTAGAAACAAAAGCTAAAACTCTATAATGTCACTTTAACCTTCTGACTTATCACACACATACCCTAAGGCAATGTGGAACAGAGCCAGTTAACTGCCAAAGGGAACAAAAGGGAAATAATACAGGACAGAAAATAATAATATCTCAGAATTTTATCCAACCATCCTAGGATTTTTGAGTATAAATAATGATTTTACTTTCAATTTATTTCTGAGTGAGAACGTGACAACACTTNTTTATTATATAAATATTATTACAAATCACAGAAAAGATATACATAGTAAGCCTGTATTAGTCCATTCTCATGCTGTAAAGGTCTACTTGAAACACGGTAATTTATAAGGAAAAGAAGTTTAATTAGCTCACAGGTCTCCAGGCTACATAGGAATCTGGCCGAGGAGGCCTCAGGAAACTTACAATCATGGTGGATGGTAAAGAGGAATACGCAAGTCTACATGTGGCAAGAATAGGAGGAAAAGAGAACAAAGGGGGAGGTGCTACACACTTTCTAACAACCAGATATTATAAGAACTCTATCATGAGACAGCATTAGAAACCATCCCCCTGATCCAATCACCTTCCACCAGGTCCCAACTCCAACACTTGGAACTACAATTCAATCTGAGATTTGGGTGGGGACACAAGAGTCAAACCATATCAAAGCGTATTTATTATATTATCAGTTAAATAGCTTTATGTGGTATATTGTTCATATAATTATACATAGAAATGTATATGTATGAATACATACATATGTATTCATATGTATACATAGAAATTATACATATTTTAATAGTGCATGATATCCACCCATCGAAATGCTTGAAGAAATTTAATTTTAAAAAAACTTAAAAATTTTTAAGAATTAAAAAATTCTTGAAAAAGAAATTTTTAAAGATTTTGGAATATTATTCACCTGGAAGATTGGGGAAATGCAGAATTATATGTACATGTTAGCTAAAGTACAAATTATATAGATACACTGGCTTTTATTTATATGCCTCAATTTGAGTGGTATACAAGTAGCCCTCTCTATATTTGACCATGAAATAGTAATTATAATTTTAAAAAGTTAACTGACAATTTATAATTCCAGTACCACAGTTGGTTTCTCAGTTATTTCAAACCTGATTTTTTATTGTTGTAATGTTATCTGTTATTCAATCAATTCGTTTTAATTTAATTTAAACAGACGACACATTGTTAGGTTTTACAATGATTCGAAGACTATTTATTAAATGGAGGTATTACTTTAAAAATAATTTCCTAAACCATTGCTAAAACTGTTATTTTGAAAATTAAAGAGAATTTGGCCTAATGATTGTTTAAACAAATTCCTTTGCTAACAGTGTTCTACCATTGTAAATATCAGCTCTGAATGACATTACATATTTCAGTAAAAATAACCCCCTGGTAATTGATTCTTGACTTTTATTCTTTAGCTTATTATGATTTGGGATTAGTCTCAGTTGTTTAATTTTCCTGCCTCTGTGCATTTGCTCTAACTATTCTCTCCGCCTGCAAACCCCTTACCTCATATGTCTGTCTATTTAAATCCCAACCAATTTTTCAGTTTCAGCTAAATTTTCATCCACGTAGTGTATGCCATCCCAGTGTCTTATCATTGCAAGCATGCACTGAGTATCTATAGGCTTTTTCTCTTGTAAGATGGATTTGTAGTACAGTTCATAGCATTTCTTCTTCCAGTATGCCTCCAGCAATTGCATTAAACATTCACTTAATAAGACAAATTCAACTCAATGTGCACGGATGGAGATTAGCGAGATAGAGAGAAAGTGTGATTTTAAATAGATGGTGACTTTATAGATCCCAGTTATATCCTGTTCCATCCAAAATAACTGTTCTTAAAGAGCGTGAGTTTCTACACTGGTCCTCTAAGTTGTTCTTAATCATCTATGTCTCAGGAACTGAAATCTTGCTATCACATTAAGTTCATCCAACATGGCTCCCTACACAGAGTCTTATGCTTGATGTGATGATCAACAATAAAATAATGATCTGTTTCAACACTGAAGAAAGCCTAACTGAAACAGGGTTTAATGCAAAATTTAATCTTTAATGAGGTATGTTCCTTAAGGGTTTTCTGGAACATTTTTAACTATACACAATTTTTCTCTAACTCACTGATTTTATACTTTAACCTTCACTTTAAATGCGACTCCATTGTATCGTATTATAAATATATCTTTGCATATCTAATTTCTCTATTAGACTATAGTATTACTGTAGATTAGATTACTGCTTTCAATTCTCATTCTCTTTTGCTCATTAACATCATTCATCCCCACTCTTGTTATGTCTTGATGGTGATCAGAGTTTACTTTCTCACTCTTTGATACTTGTCTTGATGATGGGGTGGGACACACGCAGACTTTAAATGTGCTATTGAGATGTGACTTTTCCTCTTGTGTTCTTATGATTCACCATGAGAGGCATAGGGTTTAGGTAGCAACTGTTCCAAGGAGAATAAAGAAACACTTGGAGATATCCTGAATCCAAACTGCAGCATGGAATGGAGACATCCAATCACAGTCATTTGTCAAACCCACAGCAAATAAACTGTGGTATGTCATTATTTCCTCATTTGTTTAAGGATGATGATGATGGTGGTGGTGGTATAATATCTATAGCAAAGAGTTCCTTTGTGTGTTACATGAATTACTATGTGTCTTAGAACACTGCCTGACTCAGTAAGTGCTCAATAAATGTCAATTATTATCATTACAGTTTTAAAGCATGATTTAATCATTTTACATATAGTATCTCACTGAATATTAAAACACCTTTATGAGAGAAATACTATCACTATTTCTATTTAGCAGATGAGACATTGAGAAACAGAGTTAAATAATTTTCTCAAGGTCACACAGCTCTTAAAGGGCAAAGTGAGACTCTGAAAGGAGATGTGCTGACTCTAGGGTCCACTTTTAATCATCTCTATCTTTTGTATATTATTTTTACTCTGGTTTCAAATTTTTAGAAACAAAAGCTAAAAACTCTATAATGTCACTTTAACCTTCTGACTTATCACACACATACCCTAAGGCAATGTGGAACAGAGCCAGTTAACTGCCAAAGGGAACAAAAGGGAAATAATACAGGACAGAAAAATAATAATATCTCAGAATTTTATCCAACCATCCTAGGATTTTTGAGTATAAATAATGATTTTACTTTCAATTTATTTCTGAGTGAGAACGTGACAACACTTAAAAAGTCTGTTTTCATGAATTTCCTTATGTAAATGTGGTTCTTAGGAGCTAGAACAAAAGATGAAGAAATTAAGAAAGGGAAGAAAGCCAGAGGTATACCCTCCTTCCATACTAAACTTATTAAAAATGTTTACTTATTTATATGTGTAGGTATTTCTCAGTATAATTTCAAGGAAAGTGAAGGGTTTTTTCGTTGTTGTTGTTGGAGCACTCTATTTTAAATCCTAATGCTTAGTTGTCCAAGAGTGTTAAGGGCATTGAATTTCCTTATGGAATAGAAGATTCTGTTTTAGGTAATTCAATCTTTTATCTAATGTCAAGTTAAGTAGACTAATGTTCAGCTGATAGCTGTTTTCTCACCCCATCTTGTTTCCCCAAAGGCATTGGTGGATGGGTGTAGAGGGAAGAAAAACATACACCATCTGTACTAGAATTCTGGAAATTTCCACGAGAGAGAGTTTCTCCTTACAGTTCAAAAAGTTATGCTGAGGAATTTACTAAGCTCTTTCAGTGGGTTCAATTGATAGCATTATCTTTTCATAAAGGGAGAATATTGAGTTATTCTGGCAGGGTTTTTTTTGTTGTTGTTGTTGACATGACTGGTACACTAAAATGTTTTTGAAAAGCTTCTTTTCCAGAAAACAGAGCTCCCTATATTGTTATAGGACATAATCCAAAATTTATGACATATTGCCAAAGGTTGAAAATAAGAGTTAACCTGAAGACAGACCATGGCTATAGTTCACATATACCTAAGTTAACAGTTGGAGAAAGACAATAAAACCATCCTCCCAGGGTTGACAATAACTGCATTCTGGTTCTAGACAGAAATATGGTTATAATAAAGCATTAAGCAGGCTGCACTTCGGCCCACTTCCCTATAGTTGCTTCTTAACCAAAAGTCATGTAGCTCTAGATACCGAGCATGTACAATTCCCTCACTCCTATTGATAAGATCTGTGATGTTAGAATCACTAGGCTTTTGTTTAAGAATTATTAAGATATTTTTCAAATCCAGAATTCTGGTGGAACAGCTGCTGCCAACCAGTTTGAAGGCCACTTACAGTGGAACCAAATCAGCATAAGAATATAGTTTCTTCATCTCCTGGTCCCATAACTTCACTCTTTGACCAATCAACAGTCTCTATACCTTTGCCGACTAGCTGTCCAAACCTCTTAAAATTCCTAACCCCAAACTCCTCAGGGAGGCAAATTAGTAGTTTCCTCTTATTTGCTCAGGTGGCTGCCCTACAATTAAACCTCTTTCTCTGCTGCAACTCGGTGTCTCAGTATATTGCTATACCGTGTAGTGGAAAATGAACCTGGTATGGTTACATCAATGATGCAAGAACTCCCTAGTCTACCTTGGTTAAAGTTTACAGCTACTTATTTAGTGGTAGAAAGGAAATTTGTCCAACATTCATAAATATAACTTATTATCTCTGCCATATATATTTGGATTTTAGGAGTTTTGGGAGTAACCTGGAAAGTGGACTCCCCTGATGACCAATATTCTCACCATTATGCCAATGAAAATGAATCTTTGCACATCAAGGTTAGAGACCTGGAAGGTACTATCTTTTTAAAGTCTTGAGATATCTGCTAATTGAAAATAATTCAACAACAAAAATATAGTGTAGTCCTCATTATTCTCTCTGTTGTTACTAGTAGAAATAAGGTGGTACTAGATTAGATCCCAAGAGACAAAGAAGCCAAGGCTCTGTATCTCCTTTAGTTTCCAAACTGGAATTTTCAGTTGTTTGGAATTCAAATGTAGTGTTGCCTTCCAAATTCTGGTAAATGTATTTAAACACAGAAGTTATTTCAGGGAATGATATTGCTCAGTTCAGCATGCTAAAACATATGCTTTTACATCCCCAGAAAAACCAATACTATCCCACTGTAGCATATATTTCAATAAGTCTTTGGAATTGAGATTATCAATAGCATTTCATATTCTTTTATAATATAAAAAATTACTGAAACAAGAGTTTTCTTTTGATGGATATGTGATTATTCTGCTGACACTTTTGACAAGTTGGCCTTTTGGCCTAAAATAATACCAAAAGAGAAAACATTTGAGTAACCTTGCTAAAGCATAAATATCTAGAGTAGAGAAATAACCCAAATACTAAAGAGAAGACATTTTGAGTAAGATTTCTCATAACTGATAAAATGACAGGCTCTTGTATGCAAGGATCTCCATGACAAAATAGAGTGAAAATGGGACTTGCAATGAAAAATATATTAACTTACAGAGAAAGTAGAAATTATGAGAAATCTGCTCCAGTTGAAGAGATTAGTAACCACCAAATTATAGGAGGTCATCATTATTGCCAATTGCCTTCATCTCCCCATGATAATAGAAATATGAACTCATTTTTTCTGGCTTAATCTCTCTGCGTCAATGGTTTTCAGACAAAACCATTGTGGTGAGAATATGAAGAGTCAGGCCATCCTTGGGGAAATTTATATTCTGCCAGATGATAATTAATATGCTTCCATATCACTGTAAAAGATAGACTTACTTCATGGATTAAATCCATTCATATCTGATAGGGGTATGCCTCTGATGGCCACTAGCCTACTGACTTCCCTGAACCAGGTCTTGGGAAACAAGCAGCCTATGCCAATGCAAGACAACTTTTAATTGAGCCCTGGAACCTCCATCCATTTCTATCAGCATATTTTGTCAAATAACCCGTTTCATTTTTATCAGGTACAGGGGCTCAGGGTTATTGGATAGAGAAGAGAAAAGTGAGAAAAGTGGCAATCATTCTGTATTTGATTCCAATAGGGCAGTGATTCTCAGACTTTAGTGTGCATCCAAATCACACGAGGAACTTAATCATGCACAGGTTGCTGGGCTCCAATTCTAGAGTTGCTAACTTGGTAGGTCTGAGATGAAGCCTGAGTCATCCCGGGTTGGGGCTGCTAGTCGGAGGACCACATTTTATAAGAAGCATGGCAATGGAGCATATAGATGTTGTTCTTAGAGTTTAAACAAATGCTTTCCCAGTTTTGGTGCACAGACTGTACTACAGTTGCCTGTAAGGGAAAGAAAGGACCAGAGACCAGGAATATGTGTGTAGCCTGGGAGCCAGGGACACCCAGGCTTCTTAAGGCTGATCATTCAGGTAGAATCAAGTCTAAAGATTTGCCTACATAATGAACCTATAGTTTAATATGAGGCTTATATGTTCTACATACTTTTAAAATAAGAGATTATTGAGAAACCATTTCAGCCATTGTATAGATCAGAAACATTAGTAGGAATAAACCGGAAAAGTGTCTGGCTTGAAGCATGGGCATTTCAGGCCAGCAGACTCAAGAAACCCTTCTAGTAGAGTTGAGGGAGAACCAGAAACAATTGTAGCACTTGTACTTGTCATTTACTAGACTTTTTGTAAATTTTCTTTCCCTCTTCTTCTTTACATTTTCTCTTCCTCTTTCACTCCCCTCCCTCCCTCCCTCTCTTTCTTTCTTACACACGCACACAACCAAAGTAAATAAGATATTTTTAGGAAGCAAATGGCATATACTTAAGACATATAGTGAGAAAAAAATTTTCAATATACTTAAGATGTATATTACTAAATTTCAATCATGGAAGAAAGTATGCTTAAGAAGTAAATACTTGATCTTCTTGCTCAGAAAGATTTGCTTCTTTTAGTACTCCATTGGGAGTACATTTAAAAAAATTCTCTTCCCCTTCTAAGTAGGTAACCATTTAGCTTCTGACATGAAATAGCTAATAACCATCTCTTCCCTTTCGAATGATTGAAATCGCTGTTGAAGGTATGGTTAATTTTTAATGCACTTGTTTCAAAAGTTAGACTAACTTTTAAAAACTCAAGTCAGAAAGTGAAACGGATGTTATCCTATGGATGGATGACATCAATTGAAATGTACTTTTTTTCTTCAAAGTGATTGATGTAATTTTCTATTAAAGTGACCTTTGCTAGAAATGTTTTCCCTTTAATGATTTCCTGTCCCTTTGGCTCAGCAGCCAGAACAGAAAAACTGGTTTAAGCCTGTTTCAGCTACTTAATGTTGAAATGGGAAGAAAAGTGGACTCTGAAGCAAGCATAGCTAAGGTGCCATGTGATAGCCATGGCAATCCTAACCGAGCCTTCTAGCTTCTACCATCACAGCCCTCCTTGGTCTTCTCATTGAATAGTATCTGTTACTTTTATGAAGTCCCACTCCCCCATTTTATTATCAAGCATCTGTGGTCATGCAGCTACACTCATAGAATTCCAGATGAATATGCTAACATAATATGTATCAGGTGTAGAAATATAAATATATTATAATCTAAAGAAAAATGAGACAAAGAGGAAACTGAGATCCAGATATGAAAGGACATTGTAAAGGGATGGAGTGAGAATATACATATACAACTTGAAATAGCTTGCTGTTCTTGGGTCCATGGTTGAGAATCAAGTGTGTGTATGTGTGTATGTGTGCGTGCATGCATGCGCACAAGTGTGTGTGCGTGTGTGTGTGTAAACCAGCCCTTTCTAGTTTGTTATTCTTTGCCTTTTTTTTTTTGTCTGATCTCTCCCTATCTTTAGAAACTGGCTCTGGTACAAAAATTCCTCAATGTGTTACTGATTGCATCTTAGAACTTGTTATTTTAATACTTTTGTTAATCTAAAAGTCATACTGTTTTCTGACCCATGTATTGACTACCATAAAGAATGTTAGAAAAACACACCAGCATTTACTTGGTTTGCAGAGTGATTTGAAGTTTAATTGTGAAGAAGGGTTGTTTTCCTTTAGCATGTGATCCTGTTTGTAATTTTCTATCACAAGAGGCAGAAACGTTTTTGTGTTAGCATTATCTAATAGAAAGTGACTCTGACATAGAAGCCTTAGCCATTGAAATTTCTCTAGGAAATGAACAAGAAGTAGTACACAGAAACAAAAAGACATGCTTTTAGGTAATAATCAGTGATAAGTAGTTATTATGATTTATTTCACTACTTGTATGAAAAGTACGGACAGAGTTATTTGAAAGAGCATGGATAGTCTCCTCCCTTATAAGACTTCAACAAAATCCGTGCTGCTTTTCAGTGCATATGTACACACATGCGTCAACACACATGCTCACACATATTTCCATAGCCACTTGTTACTACCACTTTCTTAGGGATAAGAAATACCAAAAATAAATAGGAAATAATGTGTGATTTTTCTCATTTGAACTTATACTTGAATTTGTTGGAAAGGCCCCTTTAGCTTTAACATTATAAACTGTGCTCAGCACACCAGCCAGTCTCCCTATACATATTTATTCATGATATTTATTTATAGATCCTATCTGAAATAGAGAATACTGAGATACAGAGTAAAGAGATTAAGACAGAATGATTTTTTTTCCCCATTACTTGTAAAGGGACTATTACTTGGGATTATTTCAGTAAAAAGATTCACTTAATCCAGAGGTCTTAAGTACAATCCAAATTGATTTAGGCCAGTTGAGTTAATTTCAAATTGGTCTAGAAAGAAATAAAAGCAATGATTTTGTTGCAGGAGGATCTGGAGTTTGACATCCATGTGTATCTGTAAAATCAGCCAAAAAAAAAAAAAAAAAAAAAAAAAAGATTGAATAATGTAAGAATAATTACAAATGAACAAAAGTAGGGGAGAAAAAATGTGAAAAAGATTATAAACTTGAATTAAATTTTCCCTGGGTCTCCAAATATCTCTAGATACATACCTGACCCAACGTATTACTCGACCCTGGGTTGCCACTCTTTCCTTTCCCAGCTATGTTATGTCAAAACCCCTTGTGCTTGTGACAAGACAGCATGCTTGGTACTTCGGTTACCCGTATAAAGTGAGTGGTGAGGTATTTCTCAAATACGTCAAGTCCAACTGGCTTGTCCTGTAGAGGACGGAGACATCGCTATTACTCTCAACCTTTCTCTGATTTGTAGTTGGACAACATTCAGTAGACACAAGAGAGGTTTGTTTGGAGGTGAGGAGTGCTTCCCATTGAACACCTTTCTATCCAGAAAATATAATTCTCATGGATTAACGGCAATGCTGAGTTCAAAATCTTTGAAAATAAAGTATAAAAATATATATATATATGACTTTCTGTAAATATTTTACATTTCTGTCATTTTATTATGTATATTAATCTTTTACTTTGGTACTCTGTGCCATCTATTGTTTTGAGTATTTCATTGCATAATTCGCTGAAAATGATGGATTCTACTTTTAATAACATTTTATTTTAACGAAAAGTTTTAAAATTCAAACTGTTCAGCTAGCACATTTGAGAATTTTATGAGAATAAATTTGGTGAAAGTAAGCATTTAAATAAAATATTACACATTTAAAAATCACTTTATTTGGAAATAAATTATATCAACTCTAACAACATATTACATCAGAGATTCATCTTATAAACATAAATATTTTCTCTATTATCTATCTCACAACTGAGCTTCAGAGCTTAGTGGATAGTCACGCTGTTTACTGATCTGAAAATCTTTGAGTTGCAAATGAAGAACCTGCTTCTTCCACGGGTCCAAGAAGGAGAGAATACTATGTAAGAAAGACAATCTTTATTTCTACAAAAATAACTCTGCCAAGGCCAGGCATATTACCAAGACACCGAAGTTGAAAGTGGAGATCATGCTAGGCTATCTTATTCATGCTGATGTATGATCTAATTTCAAGTTTTTTCACTTCGTATAAGTTCTTGTTTCAAGGAAACCAATTCTCCCTGCCTACACCCTTTTTTTTTATCTCTGAAATAAATAAACAAATGCAGGATACCCTTGGAATGAAATTTTTTCTTATTAGGAGCCGACTCTGCCCCTCTTTGAACCACAACTGCATATTATCACTTAACAATAAATCACTTCAATGACTTCCGTCACCCCATCTCAGGCTGGAAAGTCACACTTCCTCTGGTCTGACAAACCTTTTAGGTTACTTCTTTAATGTGTGTCAAATATATCTATACATCAAACGACATTTCAAGAGCTCGAAAGTTCTCATTAGAGTGGTGTTTTACAATAGCTGAGTTCTATTTTACTGTAAAGGAGAAAAAATATGTAACTTTAAGTGACTATGTATTTACCTTTCAGGTATTTATGTGTTATGTGTTTACCTCTCTACCCCTGTAGACCGTGAGCTTCTTTGGGCTGGGTCTCTGCTTAATTATTTTTATTTATTTTTATTTTTTTACACTCTCCTTTGGTGAAATGCCTTGAACAAACTAGATTATCAGCAAATTTTGAACTGAACTTTGAAATTTCTAGAATCACATATTTTGTCTGCCTCATGCCCCATTCTATGCCATGGAATGTGGACAGGAGGAAGAACAAAAGGAAAGAAGGTCTCAAGGACAACATTAAGACATGTGTGGAAATAGGTGTAGTTTTCCTTAGCTTCCCTCCTCCCTCATCACACACACACACACACACACACACACGCACCCTTCTATCTTGTTCATGTTCACTTATAATCTAATATTAATATTAATTTAAAATCCCGTGCTTTACTTGCTTTATTTAAACTACTTGCCCCATCTGCTGAGATAATATTAGGAATTTGATTTGTTAAATTGTCTAATGTCACAATTCTAAGTGGCAGGGGTGGAATTGAACATTGTGTTTATGTGTCTTTTCTTGTAAAGAGAGAGATGGAGGTCTTGCTGTGTTATTCAGGCTGGCCTTGATTTCCTGGGATTAAATGATAATCTCAACTTAGCCTCCCTAGTAGCTGGAGCTACAGGCTATGTAGCTGTGTTTTATTCTCAAAGGTAAGGTATCTCTCCTCCTCATTCCACCTGTGCTGCTGTCTCTGAAACTCCATTTATATTGTCCTCTCTAAGCTTGCTCTAGCTTTTACCCTATCATGTCAACATCTTAAACTTCCACATTCTATTGTGTGTGTGTGTGTGTGTGTGTGTGTTTTTCTCCTAAGCATCCTCATTTCTCTCCTATCCTAAATTTGACTATGCTGACTTTGTGCCTATTTGTGGTTATGACCTTTTTACCCTCTTTTCATGAAAGGATAGTCTGCACTCTTTGTCCCCACTTCCTCATCTTCCATTTACCATGCAACTCACAGATGTTTGGCTTTTGTGCCAAACAGACTGAAATTGCCCTAGCAAGGATAAACCACTAAAAGACCTATTTAAACTTTTATGTTCCTGAAATAAAGACCTATAGTAATACATTTCACAGGGTGGATACATAAGCTCTTTGACTCTCTTAATTCCTAGTTGCCTTCTGTGAGACCAGTTATCTTCTTACCACCTGACCTCTACTTCTAAGTTTCTCTCATGAACATCTCTTCTGCATAGCATTTAAACTGGTGATTTCTTGTATTCTATTCTCACAGCCTACTACTCATCTTACTGTAAATCTTAGCTTCCTTAGGTATTATCGTCTTCTCTTTTACTGTCCCCATTTCCTGTATGCATGTGAGATACACATGTAGACACTGAGAGAGATATTGTAGGTAGATATCAGATAGGACATCTATAGCCTTGATTTCTGTAGGGGCAATCAAACTCATTGCCACATATTTCTTGTCAGATATTCCAGAAGTATTAATATTTAATAGCCTCTTTTTGAGAAAATTCATGTTTTCTTCCATATTTTCTTATTTCTCCACATCATAGCTTTGTAAAAAGCATCACTGTACACCCAACCTTCCAGTTTTTCATTTCTCATTGAATCCTATCCCTCACCCATCACATACAATTTATTGCCAAATCCATTTGATCTTTCCTCCTGAATTGTTCTGAAACCTATTTCCTATTTTGCATGACACCAATTAATACCGAGTTCAAGCAGGCTTTTGTTTTCATTAGCATGAAATAGTGAAATACCAAACTAATAACTCTTTACCTTCAGCATTTCCCTTCTTCCACACTTCATCAGCCTATTCATCTTTCATCTTGTAGCCAGAGTGAGCTTTCAAAGATAAAACTTAGTTCATATCACTCTTTTATAAAAAATTCTTTATTTTAATTTTTGTGAGTACATAATAGGTATATGTATTTCTTGGTTACATGAGATATTTTTATTCAGGCTTGCAATCTATGATACTCACATCAAATATTTGGGGTTTCCATCACCTCAGACATTAATTTTTTGTGTTACAAAAATCCAGTTTTGCACATTTTGTGATTTGAAAAAAAATGTACAATTAAATTATTTTTTACTATAGTCACCCTGTTGTGCTAGCAAATACTAGGTCTTATTCATTCTTTCTATATTTTGTACCAATTAACTATCTCCACTTCTCCCCCACCCCTCCCACTACCCTTCCCATACTCTCATAACCATCCATCTACTCACTGTCTCTATGAGCTCAATTATTTCAATATTTAGCTCCCACAAATAAGTGAGAACATGTGAAGTTTGTCTTTCTGTGCATAGCTTATTTCACTCAACAAAGTGACTCATGTTGTTGCAATTGACAGGTTCTCATTCTTTTTTGTGTGTGGCCGAATAGTATTCCACTGTGTATATGTACCATATTTTCATTGCAATCTGTCTGTTAATGAACACTTAGGTTACATCCAAACCTTGCCTGTTGTGAATACTGTTGCAATAAACAGGGAAGTGCATATATCTCTTCAATATACTGATTTCCTTTCTTTTAGGTATATACCTAGGAGTGAGATTGCTGGATCCTATGGTAACTCTATTTTCAGTTCTCTGAGGAACCTCCAATTTGTTCTCCACAGTGGTTGTACTAACTTACATTCCCATCAACAGTGTACAACAGTTCCCTTTTATCCACATCCTCACCAGCATTTGTTATTGTCTTTCTTTTGGATAAAAGCCGTTTTAACTGGGGTAAAATGATATTTCATTGTAGTTTTAACCTTCATTTCTCTGATAATCAATAATGTTCAGCACCTTTTCGTATACCCGTTTGCCATTCGTATCTCTTCTTTTGAGAAATGCCTAATGAATCTTTTGTCCATTTTTAAAATAATCCAATTATTATATTTTTTCTATTGAGTTGTTTGAGGTTCTTATATATTCTGGTTTTTAATCCCTTTTCAGGTGGGTAGTTTGCAAACATTTTCTTTCATTCTGTGGGTTGTCTCTTCACTTTGTTGGTTTTTTTTGTTTTGTTTTGTTTTGTTTTTTTTCCTGTGTGGAAGCTTTTTAACTTGATGCGATCCCATTTGTCCATTTTTGCTTTGGTTTCCTGTGGTTATCGGGTATAGCTCAAGTAACCTTACCCCAGTCCAATGTCCCGGAGAGTTCTCCAAAGTTTTCTTGTCATAGTTTCATAGTTTGAGATCTTATATTTAAGTCTTTAATCCATTTTGACTTGAGTTTTGTATGTGGCAAGAGACAGGGGTTTAGTTTCTTTTTTCTGCATATGAATATCCAGTTTTCCCAGTACCATTTATTGAAAAGATTGTTCTTTCCCCAGTGTATGTTCTGGGCACTTCTATCAAAAATGAGTTCACTGTAGATGCATAAACTTATTTATGAGTTCTCTATTCCATTCCTCTGCTCTATGTATCTATTTTTACACACATGCCATGCTGTTTGGGATACTACACTTCTGTAGCACAATTTCAAGACAGCTGATGTGATTCTTCCAGTTTTGTTATTTTTGCTTAAGTTAGCTTGACTATTCTAGGTCTTTTGCGATTCTGTATAGATTTCAGGATTTTTTTTTCTATTTCTGCAAAAAATGTCATTGGTAGTTTGCTAGTATTGCATTGAATCTGTAGATTGTCTTGGGAGTATGGACATTTTAACAATATTGATTCACTCAACCTACGAACCTGATATATCTTACCGTTTTTTGCTGTATTCTTCAAGTTCTTGAATCAATGTTTGATAGTTTTAATTACAGAGATCTTTAACTCCTTTGATTAAGTTAGTTCTTGATAAGTTAGTTCTTAGGTTTTCCATTCTATTTGTAGCTATTATAAATGAGATTACTTTCTCAATTTCTTCTTCAGGTTGTTTGCTGTTAGCATATAGAAATGCTAGTGATTTTTGAATGTTGACTTTTTTTATCCTAAAATTTGAGTGTATTTATTTATCAGTTTGAATAGTTTTGGTGGAGACTTTAGGTTTTCCAAATAAAAGTTCATATCACCTGCAAACAGGATAATTTGACTTCTTCCTCTTCTGTTTGGATGCCACTTTATTTCTTCCTCATGTTTTATTTCTCTAGTTTTAGTACTTTCTGTACTATGCTGAATAACAGTGGCAAAAGTGGGCATCTTCCTCACGTTCCCAATATTAGAGGAAAGTATTTCAGATTTTTTTCTCCAAACTCCATTTCAGTTTGATAATAGCTGTGGATCTGACACATATGGCTTTTATTATGTTTAGATACATTTCTTCTATCCCCAGTTTTTTAAGTGTTTTTACCATGAAGGGATTTTGATTTTTTTTTTTTTTTTTTTTTTTTTTTTTTTTTTTTTTTTTTTTTTTGAGACGGAGTCTCGCTCTGTCGCCCAGGCTGAAGTGCAGTGGTGCGATCTCGGCTCACTGCAAGCTCCGCCTCCTGGGTTCACGCCATTCTCCTGCCTCAGCCTCCCGAGTAGCTGGGACTACAGGCGCCCGCCATCTCGCCCGGCTAGTTTTTTGTATTTTTTAGTAGAGACGGGGTTTCACCGTGTAGACCAGGATGGTCTCGATCTCCTGACCTCGTGATCCACCCGTCTCGGCCTCCCAAAGTGCTGGGATTACAGGCTTGAGCCACTGCGCCCGGCCGGGATTTTGAATTTTATCAAATGCTTTTTCAGCATCAACTGACATGATCATATGCTTTTTAACCTTAATTCTGTTAATAGGATGTATCACATTAATTGATTTGCATATTTTCAGCCATCCTTGCATTTCTAGGATAAATCCCACTTGGTCATGATGAATGATCTTTTTAATGTATTATTTAAATCAGTTTGCTAGTATATTGTTGAGAATTTTTGTACTAATATGCATCAGGGATATTGACCTATAGTTTCCTTTATTTGATGTGTCTCTTTCTGCTTTTTTTTTTTTTTAAATTATACTTTAAGTTCTGGGATACATGTGCAGAACACACAGGTGTGTTACATAGGTATACACATGTCATGGTGGTTTGCTGCACCCATCAACCCATCATCTACATTAGGTACTTCTCCTAATACTATCCCTCCCCTATCTCCACCCCACAACAGGCCCCAGTGTGCGATGTTTCCCTCCCAGTGTCCATGTGTTCTCATTGTTCAAATCCCACTTATGACTGAGTACATGTGGTGTTTGGTTTTCTGTTCCTGTGTTAGTTTGCTGATAATGATAGTTTCCAGCTTCATCCATGTCTGTGCAAAGGGCATTTATTCATCCTTTTTTATGGCTGCATAGTATTCTGTGGTGTATATGTGCCACATTTTTTTTTTTTTTATCCAGTGTATCATTGGTGGGCATTTGAGTTGGTTCCAAGCTTTTGCTATTGTGAACATTGCTGCAATAAACATATATGTGCGTGTGTCTTTATAGTGGAATGATTTAAGATACTTTTGGTATATACCCAGTAATGGGATTGCTGGCTCAAATGGTATTTCTAATTCTAGATCCTTGAGGAATCGCCACACTGTCTTCTACAACAGTTTAACTAATTTACACTACCACCAACAGTGTAAAAGAGTTCCTATTTCTCCACATCTCCTCCAGCATCTGTTTCCGGACTTTTTAATGACCACCATTGCAACTGGCATGAGATGGTATCTTATTGTGGTTTTGATTTGCATTTCTCTAATGACCAGTGAAGATGAGCTTTTTTTCATACATTTGTTGGTCACATAAATGTCTTATTTAGAGAAGTGTCTGTTCATATCCTTCACCCACTTTTTGATGGGGTTGTTTGTTTTTTTCTTGTAAATTTGTTTATGTTTTTGTAGATTCTGGATATTAGCCCTTTGTCAGATGGATAGATTGCAAAAATTTTCTCCCATTCTCTAGATTGTCTACTCACTTTGATGATACTTTCTTTTGCTGTGCAGAAGCTCTTTAGTTTAATCAGATTCTATTTTGCAATCCTAGTCTCTGATAAAACAGACTTTTGCCCAACAAAGATCAAAAAAGACAAAGAAGGGCATTACATTATGGTAAAGGATCAATGAGAAAAGAAGAGCTAACTATCCTAAATATATATGCACCTAAAACAGGAGCACCCAGATTCATAAAGCAAGTTCTTAGAGATCTACAAAGAGACTTAGACCTCCACACAATAATAGTGGGAGACACTATAACCCCACTGTCAATATTAGACAAATCAATGAGACAGAAAATTGACAAGGATATTCAGGACTTAATAAAAATCTACAGAACTTTCCACCCCAAATCAGCAGAATATTCATTCTTCTCAGCATCACATTGCACTTATTCTAAAATTGACCATATAATTGGAAGTAAAACACTCCTCAGCAAATACAAAAGAACGGAAATCATAAAGAAGAGTATTTTTTTGCTTTTGGTATCAGAGCTATGCTGGCCTCATAGAATGAGTTTGGAAGTATTCCCTTCTCTATGTTTCAGAATAGTTTAATTTTATATTTAACATAAAATTATCAAAATAGATTAATATGGGTATTAGCTCTCCTTTAAACATTTGATAGAGATCAGCAGCGAATCCCTCAGGTTCCTGGTGTTTTGTTACTGAGAGACATTTTATTATGACTGTGATCTTTTTACGTGTTATTGCTCTGTTCAGGTTTTGGATTTCTTCATGGTTTCATCTTGGTAGGTGGTATATGTTTAGGAATTTATCAATTTTTTTTCTAGAATTTCCAATTTATTGGCATATGGTTGCTCATAGTAGCCAAAAACGATCCTTTCAATTTCTGCAGTTGCAAAGTTTCCTTTTTCATTTCTAATGTTATTTGTTTGGGCCTTTTTCTTAGTCACTCCGGCTAAATGTGTGTCCATTTTGTTTATCTTTCGAAGAAACCAGCTTTTGGTTTTGTTGATCTTTGGTATTGTTTCCATCATTTTAATTTCATTTACTTCTGCTATGATTTTCTTTATTATTATTTATTTATTATTCTTTTTCATCTTTATTATTTCTTTTATGCTACTAATTTGGGGTTTGAGTTGTTCTTGCTTTTGTATGTGTTTAAGATAAACCATTAAAGCATTTATTTAGAGTTGTTCTTCTTTTTTGATGTAGGCATATATAGCTGTATTACTAATTATAGTTTAGTACTACTTTTGTTGTGTCCCATTGTATTTTGCATGTTGTTTGCATTATCATTTGTTTCAAGAAATTTTTCATTTTCCTTCTTAATTTCTTCATTGACCTACTGATCTTCCAGAAGCATATTGTTTAATTTTCAAGTATTTCTATAGTTTCCTAAATTCCTCTTATTATTGATTTCTACTTTTATTCTATTGTGGTCAGAGAAGATGCTTGATGTTACTTAAATTTTTGAATGTTTTACAACTATTTTGCGACTCAACATGTGACTTATCCTTGAGAATAATCCATGTGCTAGAAAAGGAATGTGTATTCTGTAGCCATTGAATGAAATGTTGTATAAATATCTATTAGATCTATTTGGTTTACAGTGCAGATTAAGTCCAATATTTCTTTATTCATTTTCTGTCTGGAAGATATATCTAATGCTGAAAGTGGAATGTTGGTCTCCAGTTAGTATTGTATTAGAGTACGTCTCTTTCTTTAGTTTTAATAACATTTACTTTATATATCTGGGTACTCCACTGTTGGGTGCATATGTATTTACAATTGTTACATCTTCTTGCTCGTCTGACCACTTTATCATTATTTAATGAATTTCTTTGTCTCTTCTTACAGTTCTTGCTTGCAATCTATTTTGTCTAAGTGTAGCTACTCCTGCTGTTTTTGGTTTCCATTGGCCTGAAATATCTTTTTCCACTCCTTTATTATGTGTCTGTGTGTATATTTATAGGTGAAGTGTGTTTCTTGTAAGCAACAGAAAATTGGGTCTTTTTTATTAAATCAGCCATGCTATGCTTTTGATTGGAGCCTTTTGTGCATTTACATTTATTGTTATTATTGATAAGTAAGGATTTATTCCTGCCATTTTGTTATTTGTTTTCTGGTTGTTTTATGGTCTTCTCTCCCTTTCTGTCTTCCTTTCATTAAAGGTAAATTTCTCTGGTGGTGCAATTTAATTTTTTGCTTTTCATTCATTGTGTATCTGTTGTATACATTTTCATTTGAACTTGTTATGAGACTTGCAAATAATATCTTACTACCCATTATATTAAGCTAATAACAAGTTAACTCTATTTACATGAACAAACAAGCAAAAAGAAAACTAATAAAATTGTAAACTTTAATTTCATTCATTTTCTTTTAGTTTTTTGTCATTCCTATTTATATCTTTTGTACTGCGTGTTGTAAAGAAGTTGTAGTTATTATTTTTAATTGGTTCATCTTTTAGCCCTTCTACTTAAGATAAGAGTGGTTTACACTCCACAGCTATAAGTGTTATATAATATGTTTTAACTGTGTACTTACTACTAGCAGTGAGTTTTGCACCTTTAGATAGTTTCTTATTTCTCACTAATGTCATTTTCTTTCTGACTGAGATATACTCTTTAGCATTTTTTGTGGGACACATCTTGTGTTGATGAAATCTCTCAACTTTTGTTTGTCTTGGACAATCTTTATTTCTCCTTCATGTTTGAAAGATATTTTCACCACTATTCTAGGGTAATTTTTTTTTTCTTCAGCATTTTAACTATGTTATGCCACTCCCTCCTAGCCTGTAAGGTTCTGCTGAAAAGTGTGCTGCCAGATGTATTGGACCTCCATTGTATGTTACCTGTTTCTTTTCTCTTGCTGCTTTTAGAATCTTTTTATTTATCTTTGACTTTTGGGAATTTGATTATTAAATGTCTTGAGGTGGTCTTAGTGTTAATCCTGCTTGATGATCTGTAACCTTTTTTAATTGGGTATTGATACCTTTCTCTAGGTTTGGGAGGTTGAATAAACTTTATACCCCTGTCTCTTTCTCTACCTTCCCTTTCAAGCCAATAACTCTTAGATTTGCCCTTTGGAGACTATTTTGTAGATCTTGCGGGCATGCTTTATTGTTTTATATTCTTTGTGTGTTTGTTTGTGTCTCTTCTAGTTGTGTGTTTTCTAATAGCCTGTCTTGAAGCTCACCACTTCTTTTTTCTTGTTGATCAATGCTCTATTTAGAGACTCTGATGCATTCTTCAGAATGTCAGTTGCATTTTTCAACTCTAAAATTTTTTTGGTTTGTTTTAGTGATTTCAATATCTTTCTTAAATTCATCTGGTAGAATTGTGAATTCCTTCTCTGTCTTGAATTTCTTGGAGATTCCTCAAAACAATTATTTTGAATTCTCCATCTGAAAGGTCGCATATCTCTCTTTCTCTAGGACTGAGCCCTTGTGCCATGTTTTGTTTATTTGGTAAGGTCATGTTTTCCTGTTTTCCTGGGTAATCTTGATGCTTGCAGATGATCGTTGGTGCCTAGGCACTAAGGGTTAGGTATTTATTGTAGCCTTCAGTGTCTGATCATGTATGTGCCCCTGATTCTTGAAAGGAATTTTCAGGTATTCAAAAGGATTTGGATTTTGTGATATAAGCCATGTCTGCATTAGGGAGTACCCCAGGCATAGTAATGCTGTGGTTCTTTCAGACTCATAGAGGAACCATCCTGATGGTCTTGAGAAAGATCCAGAAGAATTCTCTGGGCTATGAGCCAGAGACAATTGTTCTCTTTCTCACTCTCTCCCAGACAAATGGGGTTTCCTCTTTCCACTCCCTACTCTCTCTCTCTCTCTCTCTCTGTGTTAAACTACCTGGAGCTGGGGGTGAGGTGACACCCATATTTCTGTAGCCACCAATACTAGGACTGTGCTGGGTCAGACCTGAAGCCAGTACAGCACTGATTCTTACCCAAGGACCTCTGTAACCACTACCTGACCATCGCTTATATTTGCTCAAGGCCGTAATGCTCTCCAATTAGCAGGTGACTAGGCCAGCTATGCCTACTTCCTTCCCTTCAGGATGGTGAGATTTCCCCAGACCTGGCTGGTTCCAGAGATGTCATCCAAGAACCAGGGACTTACGAAAAAAAAGCACCTTAGAAAGTTGTCTCGTATTCTAGTCTCCTGTGGCTGAGCTGGCACTCAAACCATGAGACATAATCCTTCTCACTCTTTCTTCCCCTTTCCATAGTCAGAGGAGCCTCAGTCTACAGCTACCACCAACACATACCCATGGGAGTGTTGCCAGGCTACAGCCAATGTTCAGTTAAGCACCAATGGTTCTTCAGTCAGCTTATGGTGAATGCTGCTAGGCCTAGGGCTCACCCTTCAGGGAAGCGAGCTCCCGTCTGGCTCAGGACAGGTCCAGGAATACCATTCAAGAGCCAAGATCTGGATTACGTACTCAATTGCCCACTTAGTGCTCTACCCGACAGTGGCTGAGCTGGTATCTAAGGTACAAGGCAAAATCTGCTTTACTTTTCCCTCTGCTTTTCTGAAGCAGAAGGAGTGTCTCATTGTATACACTACAGTGATTCAAAACGTGCTGGTTCTCACCTGAAGCCAGTAAATCTGAGTCCCACCAATGGTCCATGATGATACTACCTGGGTATCATTAGTGATTCTTCAGTGCTCAACGTTTCTTCAGTCAAAATCCATCACTTTTTAGTCAGTGATGGATTTTGCCATGACTGAGTCCTTTTTTTCAAGGAAGTGGGTTCCCTTCTGACCTAGGATGTGTCTAGAAATATCTGGGAGCTAGGACATGGAATGAGGGCCTTATGACCCTGTCTGGTGCTCTATCTTCCTGTAGCTGACCTGGTCTCTAAGATGTAAGACAGAGTCCTCCCTACTCTTCCCTCTCCTCTTCTCAAGGAGAAGGAAGATGTGTTTTGGAGTCATGAGCTGTGTTACCTGAGGTTGAGGGATGGGTAATGCAAAAGCTTCCATATTTGCCCCTGTTGGTTTCTCAGTAAGGCACAACACCCTACTGAGATGTGTGTGTGTGTGTGTGTATATATATCTCATAAATGTATCTCATATATACAAATATATATCTCATAAATGTATCTCATATATATGCTTAAAAGGAAAATAAAGTTTTATTTTTGCTTTATTGTTCTTATAGATATCCTTTTTATGTAGAATAGGAAAAGATTTACTCTGTTTCTTTTGTGGATATGGAAACTAAATCTCAAGTGAAGTCATATCCAATTACAAAGATGTTTAAGAAACAACAATAAACCAGAGTTCTTACAACCCAATCTCCACCAGACCCAAGTGTATGACCAGAACATATTTTCAGTTTCAGTGAAAGACATGATTCATTGAAAAAAAAAACACTGATTATAATATTTCTTAAACATCATCCATACCCTAAGTAATATACTCATACCAATGAAAAGATAGGTATGAGATGATGGGGTTTTCTAACTATAAGATTGTATCACCTGCAAACAAAGACAATTTGACTTCCTCTTTTCCTATTTGAATGCCTTTTTTTTTTTCTCTTGCCTAATTGTCCTGGCCAGAACTTCCAATACTATGTTCAATAGGAATGGTAAGAGAGGGCATTCCTGACTTGTTCCAGTTTTCAAGGGGAATGCTTCCAGCTTTTGCCCATTCAGTATAATATTGGCTGTGGGTTTGTCAAAAATGACTCATTATTTTGAGGTAGGCTCCTTCAATACATAGTTTATTGACAGTTTTCAACACGAAGGAATGTTGAATTTTATCAAAGACCTTTTCTGCATTTATTGAGATAATCACATGGTTTTTGTCTTTAGTTCTGTTTATGTGATGTATTACATTTATTGATTTGTGTATGTTGAACCAACCTTGCATCCCAGGGATGAAGCTGACTTGATCATGGTGGATAAGCTTTTTAATGTGCTGCTGAATTGGTTTGCCAGTATTTATTTATTTATTTTTTTTTGGACAGAGTCTCACCCTGTCCCTGTCACCCAGGCTGGAGTGCCATGGCACAATCTCGGTTCACTGCAAACTCTGCCTTCCAAATTCAAACGATTCTCCTGCCTCAGCCTCCTGAGTAGCTGGAATTACAGGCTCCCGCCACCATGCCCAAGTAATTTTTGTATTTTTAGTAGAGACAGGGTGTCACTGTGTTGACCAGGCTGATCTTGAACTCCTGACCTCGTGATCTGCCCACCTTGGCCTCCCAAAGTGCTGGGATTACAGGTGTGAGGCACCATGACTGGCCTGTTTGCCAATCTTTTATTAAGAATTTTTGCATTAATGTTCATCAGGGATATTGGCCTTAAGTTTTCTCTTTTGTTGTTGTATCTTTGCCAGATTTTGGTGTCAGGATGATGCTGGCCTCATAAAATGAGTTAAGGAGGAGTCTCTCCTTTTTAATTGTTTGGAATAGTTACAGAAGAAATGGTAAGGGCTCCTCCTTGTATCTCTGGTAGAATTCAGCTATAAATCCACTGGGTCCTGGGCTTTTTTTTTTTTTTTTTTTTTTTTTTTTTTTTTTTTTTTTTTTTTTTTTGGTTTGTAGGCTATTTATTACTGCCTCAGTTTCAGAACTTGTTATTGGTCTATTTAGGGATTCAACTTCTTCCTGGTTCAGTCTTGGGAGGATGTATGTATCCAGGAATTTATCAGTTTCTTCTAAACCTTCTAGTTTATTTGTATAGAGGTGTTTACAGTATTCATGGATGGTTGTTTGTATTTCTGTGGAGTTAGAGTTAATATCCTCTTCATCATCTTTTTATTGTGTCTATTTGATTCTCCTTTCTTTTCTTCTTCATTAGCCTAGCTAGTGGTCTATTTTATTATTTTTTTCAAAACACCAGCTCTTGGATTCATTGATTTTTTTGAAGTTTTTTTGTTTTTAATATGTCTATCTCCTTCAGTTCCACTCTGAGCTTAGTTATTTCTTGTCTTCTGTAAACTTTGGGGTTTGCTTGCCTTGGTTCTCTGATTCTTTTAGTTGTGATGTTAGCATGTCAATTTGAGATCTTTCTAGTTTTTTGATATGGGCATTGAGTGCTATAAATTTCCCTCTTAACACTGCTTTAGCTGTGTCTCAGAGATTCTGGAACAGTGTCTCTTAAGCAACCTCAGCAAAGTCTCAGGATACAAAAATCAATGTGCAAAAGTCACAAGCATTTCTATATGCCAACAACAGACAAGCAGAGAGCCAAATCATGAATGAACTCTTAATTCACAATTGCTAAAAGAGAAGAAAATACTAGGAATACAGCTAACAAGGGAAGTGAAGAACTTCTTCAAGTATAACTACAAACTACTGCTCAAGGAAATCAGAGAGGACACAAACAAATAGGAAAACATTCCATGCTCATGGATAGAAAGAATCAATATTGTAAAGAAATTTATAGATTAAATGCTATTCACATTAAACTACCATTGACATTGTTCACAGAATTAGAAGAAAGTATTTAAAAAATTTTATGGAACCAGAAAGACCTTGTATAACCAAAACAATCCTTGAGAACAAAGCTGGAGGCATCATGCTACCCGACTGCAAGCTATACTATAAGGCTACAGTAATCAAAAGCATGGTACTGGTACAAAAACAGACACATAGAACAATAGAACCAAGTAGAGAACTCAGCAATAAGACTGCACATCTACAACCGTCTGTTCTTTGGCAAGCCTAACGAAAACAAGTAATGGGGAAATGATTCCCTGTTTAATAAATGGTGCTGGCAGAACTGACTAGCCATATGAAGAAAATTGAAATGAGACTCCTTCCTTACACCTTATACAAAAATTAAGATGGATTAATGACTTAAATGCAAAACCTAAAACTATATAATCCCTAGAAGAAAATCTAGGCAATACCATTCAACACATAGACATGGGCAAAGATTTCATAACTGAAATCTCCAAAAACAATTGCGACAAAGGTAAAAGTTGACAAATGGGGTCTAATTAAACTAAAGAGCTTCTGCACAGCAAAAGAAACTATCATCAAAGCAAATAGGCAACCTACAGAATGGGAGAAAATTTTTGCAATCTATCCATATGACAAAAGTCTAATATCCAGAGTCTACAAAGACCACAAATAAATTTACAAGAAAAAAACAAACAACCCTATTAAAAAGTGGGCAAAGAAAATGAACAGACAGTTCTTGAAAGAAGATATTCATGTGGCCCACAAATATGAAAAAAATGCTCAACATCCCGATCATTAGAGAAATGCAAACCATAACCACAGTGAGATATCATCTCTCACCAGTCAGAATGGCAGTTCTTAAAAAGTCAAGAAACAAGAGATGCTGGTGATGTTGCAGAGAAATAGATATTCTTGTACACTGTTGGTGGGAATTTAAATTAGTTCAACTATTGTGGAAGACAGTGTGGCATTCCTCAGAGACGTGGAGGCAAAAATACCATTTTTGGTATATACCCAAAGGAATATAAATCATTTTATTTTGAAGCTACATGCACGTGTATGTTCACTGCAGCACTGTTCATAATAACAAAGACATGGAATCAACCCAAATACTGACGTATACACCAGGGAAAAGTATGCAGCCATAAAAAGGAATGAGCTTAGGTCCCTTGTAGGGCTATGGAGGGAGCTGGATGCCATTATCCTCAGCACACTAATGCAGAAACAAAATACCTAACATCACATGTTCTCATTTATAAGTGGGAGCTGAACAATGAGAACTCATGGACACAGGAAGGGGAACATACGGCCTGTCAGAGGTAGACAGCTTCAGAAGGGAGGGAAAGTGGAAAGCATTAGGAAAAATAGCTAACACATTCTGAGCTTAATACCTACGTGATGGATTTATAGGTGCAACAAACCACCATGGCACGCATTTACCTATGTAACAAACCTGCACATCCTGCACATGTACGCTGGAACTTAAAATTAAAAATTAAAATTAAAAAAAAAAAGAAAAAAGATAGATATAATCTGATTCAGAGAGAAAATTCAGAGTTTTGACAACTTACTTTCTTTCTCCCACATATTTTTTCAGACACTTACTGATTGTATGTCCACTTCTTTCAATTACCCAGTTTCTAAAATGAGGATAGTGATATCTGCCTCACAGAGTTAGTAGGATGGTTGCATGAGACAACTTACGTAGTTTCTGGCCCTGAGCTTGATAAAAATGAAGTGAGCAATAAATACAAATCTCCTCTTCTTCCTCTTTTCCATTCTGGTCCCATTTGTCTTCTGCATTACTCAGCAGATTATTGCTGCACTGTCCTCAGTGGTCCCTCGTTCTCTATATTCTTTTGCAATTCACCTTCTACTCAATTTTGGGCTAAAAAAAAAAAAAAGAGCTAATAACAAGGCTACTGGAAAGATCAGGCTGCTAATCCCCCACAAATGTTTATTAATGAAATCCATAATAAGATTTAATTTGTATTTTGAATGTCAGGTGAAAAACATGAGACATTTGTGAAATTCTAGACCAAGCCATTTTCATGACATTTTAAAACACGAGTTGTGGTCCTGGCTTAATCTATGCCCAATGCTTTCTTCTTAATAACACATTCGGAAATCCCTCCCCTACATGTTAGCTAGCTAGAATTATCATCAATGTTTTTACTCTCTTTGCTGAGGTAGGAGAAAATATGTAAGTCATTCTTAGTTTAATGTTTACTCTAATTAGGAACAATTTCTTTAAAGGAAAGTGGAACTATTACTGTATACAATTTAGAAATCTTAAAAGTAAGTTTTAAAATCATTACAAAATATTATAATCCTGTGCAATTTTTTGTGTCTGTTCTTCATGCCACAAAACACCTTCAAATAGGGCAATGACCAGAGCTGATGAAATTATACTCCGCTATACCCTTTACAAAGCTCCCTGTCTCCAAAGAAGCCTTTGTTTCCATGGGCAACAAAGCCACAATGGCACACTGATTCTGAAGCACTCAGATTGACTTGCATGCCCCAAGGTAAACAGTTGCCTGCACCACATAAATACTGAAAGCAAAACTCTCTTGGTAAAAGACCTGACCAGCATGAATTGAGGGGTAAGCTACAGGCTGCTCCAAAAAGCCTGCCTCCAACAGCTCCCGGATAAAAGTTCTCAGAGAGAGTGCTATATGCCCTGTGGTTTCAATAATTTCTACCACTTAGGGATAGGAGTTTTTTTGTCAGATATTTGCAGCTTTTATATTGGTTTGACATACAATAGAATGGCATTAATGTCATCATTGCCCTTCAAATTCTAGGGAGAACACAGTGTCCAGCAAATTTGTTTATTTCTAAATCAAGGCAAGTTGATGGAATTTTCTTCATGCTTTGAAACCAATAGTTTTGGGCATGTGTATGTATAAACACACATTCATGGCTATAAACAAAAGTGGAAATAATTATCTTTATATCAACTTTACAGTTAATTTTGTCTGTCTTATTTATAGGTACAAATGTGTTTCATTGTATGATGTTAGGCTATTTCTAAACAGTTTCATAATAATTGTAAAAATTCAGGTGATCTCAGCAATATTGTTTTAATAATGTGGGTAATTAGAATAAGAGCTTGTTCAACCTGGATGTTTTCCTTATTTTTCTCTCAACAAAATGTTCAAGTGAGAAAGTAGAGATAACATATCTGGAGGGAGCGATTCCTAGAATGTGGTGGTGTTGGTTTTGTGTGGTGTATTTCCAGCTATAACACAGTTTACTCATACTCTGAACATTGTATCTCTTCCAGAAGCACTGAGTATTTTAGAATGTTTTTGTCCCATCCTGTTGGTGCATTTGTTCTGTGAAGAGAAGAAGCATGACATGTAGCTCCCTATTGTATTCCCATCCTCCAGTATAAGTTGCCACTTAAATATGGCACTTAGTAAGACTTGTTGAAAGATTGGAATGTAAGTTGACAAAAGCATATTCAGAAACACTAAAAGGATTAAACTACACAGTCTACACTAGAGAGAGAGATGCATAAACCATTATGTAAAACATGCAAGTGTTGCGGTAGAAATATCCACTCATCTAGGACTCTGCCTCTCATATCTCAAAACATATCAAAACAGTGAACTGATGCTCAGCAATAAAAGTATCTTACATTTGTGTGATTGTTTATGAAGCACGTCATCTTATGTGATCTTCACCACTATACTATGAGTTCAGGAGAAAATCTATTTAATGATATATACAATGAGTATAAGTTAAGGGAACTTGAATTATTTCCCTAAGGTTACAAGAAAGTTACTCAAGTCCTCTGGATTCTTTCTTAATACCCTGTCTATTACTCCCTTGCCTCCTCAGATTCTGAGTGGGAGAAAAGAGGATAAAGACTTGAGAATGCAGAGATAAGACGGCAGAATCATTTAGTTGCAGATGGTCATTTAGCCACACAGAATGTAGATAAAATCCATTCAATTTTTTTGGAAGACCCATTCATTTAGAGAACTGTAGATTTATTGACAGAATTTAGACCGTGCTGTTAAGGTGTTAAAAGAGAGATACTAATAGAAATGTGATTTTAGGCAGTTAATGCCAATATATTAATTAACAACTTTTGTAAAACGTTTTAATATTTAAAGACCTTTTCTTCTGATGATCGTATTTGATATACACACAAATCATAATTGGGAGGCATTGAAACTGGCCTACACTTTCAGTGGACTCTATGTCTTATGATCTTTTTCACTCCTAAGCTATTTGGCAAACATCCTGAAGGACTTGGCAGTGTTGCCACTGTGGTTTATAACCATGGCTAAGTCCCCAGCTGGACCTGTTTAACTTCCAGTCGGGTCTATGGGCACTGCCTGCATGGAGCTTTCTGAAGTAAGCTCTCCAATTCCATTAGAGACAAAGCACAACAGTAGGACTTCATCAGTTCTAATCCATACCATTTAATGGAAAAGTATTCATTCAACATTTATTGAATATTTTCTATCTGCCAGGTACTGTATGGTGCTGGCTTTCCTTCAAACAATGAAAATGAGTCTCTGCTCTCAACCAGATTATCAACCACTCAACAGTTTCTTCATCTTTCTATATGAAGAAGAGAACATAAGGTTACAACAATTAAGAAATGTCTTAAGCAAAATTTCTAAAGAATTAGTTTGCTGAATTAAGTCATAACTGTTGATGTTATGATCAGATTACTTATCATTTAAATTTTTTCACAAGAATTCAAATTTAGTCTCAGTTTTCAGAAGAATATTTTATTTAAAGTTACAGTTTAATGTCTTCTGTAAGCATTTAGGACAATTTTTTCTATTGGTAAAAATAGTTTATTTTGGTTTCCCAGGAGTGTTTATAACTGCAGGATTGATGTTTCTGTTATTCTGTTTGGTTTTTTTCTTCAAACAGATAATCTGGTTTCAGGTTATTCAGTAGTCCTCTCTTTTCCATGTGCTGAAAAGTTGATTTTGTAATGTTTCTGCTGGTACTATTTTATACAGAAAAATGTCAAGGTCCATTTTAAAAATCCATTGGAGGTAATATAATGCAAAGAGAAAAGGAACATGGGCTTCAGACTCAGTTAAGCAAAATTTTGAACCTCAGTTTCATGGATGAGTATTTATATTTACTTTGGGGAGTCAATTAGCTTCTCTGGCCTTAAATTTCTTCATCTGTAAATGAAGGTAAGATTTTCTGTCTTTAGGTTTTATTAAGAGTTATAAGGCAATTTTGGAAGGGTCATATGGAACCAAAAAAGAGCTCACATTGCCAAGACAGTCCTAAGCAAAAATAACAAAGCTGGAGGCATCATGCTACCTAACTTCATGCTACCTATACTACAAGGCTACAGTAACCAAAACAGCATGGTACTGGTACCAAAGCAGAGATATAAACCAATGGAACAGAACAGAGGCCTCAGAAATAACACCACACATCTACAATCATCTG
This sequence comes from Rhinopithecus bieti, assembly GCF_001698545.2. Classification (NCBI taxonomy): domain Eukaryota; kingdom Metazoa; phylum Chordata; class Mammalia; order Primates; family Cercopithecidae; genus Rhinopithecus; species Rhinopithecus bieti. The sequence goes on along the minus strand of NW_016811527.1, from coordinate 1,565,897 downwards.
ATCTTTGACAAACCTGACAAAAACAAGAAACGGGGAAAAGGATTCCCTGTTTAATAAATGCTGCTGGGAAAACTGGCTAGCCGTATATAGAAAGCTGAAACTGGATCCCTTCCTTACACCTTATACAAAAATTAATTCAAAATGGATTAAAGACTTAAATGTTAGACCTAAAACCATAAAAACCCTAGAAGGAAACCTAGGCAATACCATTCAGGACATAGGTATGGGCAAGGACTTCATGACTAAACAACCAAAAGCAATGGCAATAAAAACCAAAATAGACAAATGGGATTTAATTAAACTAAAGAGCTTCTGCACAGCAAAAAATAAATCTACCATCAGAGTGAACAGGTAACCTACAGAATGGGAGAAAATTTTTGCAATCTACCCATCTGACAAAGGGCTAATATCCACAATCTGCAAGGAACTTAAACAAATTTACAAGAAAAAATTAAACAATCCCATCAAAAAGTGGGCAAAGGATATGAACAGGAACTTTTCAAAACAAGACATTTATGCAGCTAACAGACTCATGAAAAAATGCTCATGATCACTGGTCATCAGAGAAATGCAAATCAAAACCGTCTCACATCAGTAAGAATGGTGATCATTAAAAAGTCAGGAAACAACAGGGGCTGGAGAGGTTGTGGAAAAATATGAATACTTTTACACTGTTGGTGGGAGTATAAACTAGTCCAACCATTGTGGAGGACAGTGTGACGATTCCTCAAGGATCTAGAACTAGAAATACCATTTGACCCAGCCATCCCATTATTAGATATATACCCAAAGGATTACAAATCATGCTACTATAAAGACACATGCACAAGTATGTTTACTGTGGCACTATTCACAATAACAAAGACTTGGAACCAACCCAAATGTCCATCAATGATAGACTGGATTAAGAAAATGTGACACATATACACCATGGAATACTATGTAGCCATAAAAGAGGACGAGTTCATGTCCTCTGTAGGGACATAGATGAAGCTGGAAACCATCATTCTCAGCAAACTATCACAAGGACAGAAAACCAAACACCGCATGTTCTCACTCATAGGTGGGAATTGAACAACGGGAACCCTTGGCCACAGAGTGGGGAGCATCACACACTAGGGCGTGTCATAGGGTCGGGGGATGAGGGAGGGATAGCATTAGGAGAAATGCCTAATGTAATGACGAGTTAATGTGTACAGCAAACCAACATGGCACATAAATACACATGTAACAAACCTGCACATTGTGCACATGTACCCTAGAACTCAAAGTAAAATAAAAAAAATGTAAAAAGAGTTATAAAGCAAATATCAAAATAGTTACAAAGCAAAATTTATAAAAACCGACAGTCATTATAATCCTTGTCACAGCTATCTTTCCAATTCTTTAGTGGCCCTTATATTGATTGATAATGGCAGTTCACAGATTGATGTTTTTATGCATTTGTAGAATTAAATCATAAGACCGATCCCCACAGAGTAGACAAAGCATCAAAGCACACGTGTGTTCCTCTGTTAAGCATACTTTGCCCATATACTTTCAATAACCCTGCCTCACAATTGGCTTTGAGTAACTAAAATGAATATTGATTATTCATGATTGTATTCAACTGATTGATAAACATGTGAAATTCATTGATAAAACATTTGATTAATAGATTTGAATTTCAAGAACTGCAAGTATTTTTAGGTAATGTCAAACATTTAAATGCTATTACAGATGAATTGTGGAGCAGTGTAAAAAGGGTTCTTGCTTGGTTTCAAATAGTTTTCCTAGGACTTCTTGAGAGTCAATAAAACATTAAAAAATAATACTAAACTCTTATGTGCCAGCACTTATAACAGGCTGTAATAATATGTAGCTATACTGAGACGTGAGAAATATTCATTTGTTTAACTAATGTGTTTAATGCCTATTTTGTGCCAGGCACTCTGCTAGACACTGTGGAAATAATGGCAAGTGAAAACAGACAATGTCTCATTCGCTGAATTTTAGACTGTAAAGCACTTCTTGATCTGCCAGGTATCTGCAGCATCAACTAGCTCTCTGGGCCATTACTAACTGAACCGGAGGTCAAGCTACTTGACACAAACAACCGTTCAAAGTATCTCTCTTGAAAATGAAAATAAGAAGCATCAAAATTCCAGGTCAACCAAGTCAGGCAAATGGACTCTGTCTCACTTCATGGAGAAGCTGCTTAGGTTACCATTTCCCCACCACAGATTCTCATGGGCTCTGGTGGTTTCTGGTGCAGTAACTGAGAGACCCTTCCATGTTCTACCTGCAGGTATAGCTGGCAGATGCGATCTTTGAGGCAGACCGAGCCATCATTTAGGACTGGAGTGGATGAGCCAGTCCCTGTTGATGGTGGACATAGTGGACTCTGGGATCCAAGTCAAAATCACAGTTTTGGACAACTCTGTGTATAGAATCAGGTAAAGACAATGTTCCTGTGCTTGACATGGCTTCACCAAAAACATCATGCTTAAGCTGAGAAAATAAAACACCCTGAGGAGAACTTGAAAGCCTCCACAGTCCTCCACATCTTGTTGCTTAAGACAACACAATTATTGTCAGGTGACTTTTGAAAACTGTCCAGCTTTTGCTGCTAAAGTTGAAGAGAAACAAGTCCAGCATTCCTAAATCTCTGTATTCCTTTTTCCTGTGACTTGATGAATATGGCTTATTTTGTTGCAAGAGTGAGTTTGAAAAACTATTTTAATAAGGAAATGGCTATTTTGTCCAATGGCATACGTATTTTTGCACACTTTAAAAAATAATACTATACTATATAATATCATCCATGGAGGATCATAAGCTGATCCAGTGAGATGCCTGAGATTGCTTGATCTTCATCTTTCAGTTTTGTTGGGCTAACCTAGTCTACTATTACTAGATCTGCTCTTACATTTAAGCTGACTTAAAGCAATCCATATTTTACAAACCCTCTTGCCACCAAAAATATCTAAAGTAGTATATCAAACAATAGTTAATAAAAATCTGTAATTTCCAATTATGTTCTGCACAATATTTACTAGTTAAATATTTTTTAATTTGGTCATATTCATGTTTAAAATGGTTTATCACATTTTAAAAATTCATATTACTTCCTGTTTTCATAGCATTCTGTATGTCTAAGGTAATATCCTAGGCTTCATTGTAGATTATGAACCTGACTACTGTGTCAGGAAGCTCACAGTCCTTGTGAATTTAAACTCAATTTGTACCTGGACAGATCAATGAGTGTGAAGTTCTTTTCAGTGACTTGATTTTGTTTGTTTGTTTGTTTGTTTGTTTGTTTGTTTTTGAGATCGAGTCTTGCTCTGTCACTCAGGCTGAAGTACATGATCTCGGCTCACGGCAACCTTCCCCTCCCAGGTTCAAGCAATTCTCCTTCCTCAGCCTCCTGAGTAGCTGGGATGTGCCATCACACCCAGCTAATTATTTTGTATTTTTAGTAGAGACGGGGTCTCACCATGTTGGCCAGGTTAGTCTCGAACTCCTGACCTCAGGTGATCTGCCCACTTCAGCCTCCCAAAGTACTGGGATTACAGGCGTCAGCTACCATGCTTGGTGGAGTGACTTGATTTTTATTATAATTAGGAGCTTGGTCTCCTTCTTAAAGTAATTTATAGGTTTTGAGAGTATGCTAGCTAAAAAAAATCCTTTAAATATTTCAGTGACGTATTACTCATTGACTAATACCAATTCTCATCACTTCATATCCTCTTCATCTACTTTATTTTTCTTCATCGTATTAATCACAGTAAAACTTGTATACGTATCTTGTTTATTATATTTCTCCCTAAACTACATAGTTAGCTGCAAAGGAGCAGGGGCTTTGTCTAGTCTGTTCCTATCCAGATCACCAGCATCTGAATTGTGCTTTATACCCTTAAACATCCAGTCTTTATCTGTCTAATGAATAAATGAATAGATAAGATGATTAGGCTCACATGCTGGTATTAATCAGAATTGGATTCAAATATGAGCTTGTCACTTATTCGCTATACAAATTCAGAAAACTAGTTAACTACTCTAGGGTACCATTTTCTCATCTGTTGATATGGTTTGGCTGTCTCCCCATCCACTTGAACTGTAGCTCCCATAATTGTGGGAGAGACCTGGTGGGAGGTAATTAAATAATGGAGGTGGTTACCTCCATGCTGTTCTTGTGACAGTGAATTCTCATGAGATCTGATGGTTTTATACGAGATCTGATGGTTTTATAAGGGGCTTTTTCCGCCCTTCATTCTGCACTTCTCCTTGCTATCACCATGTGAAGAAGGGCATGTTTGCTTCCCCTTCCACCATGATTGTAAGTTACCCGAGGCCTTCCCAGCCCTGAGGAACTGTGAGTCAATTAAACCTCTTTCCTTTAGAAATTACCCAGTCTCAGATACAACTTTTTAGCAGTGTGAAAATGGACTAATACATCTGTAAAATGGGCGTAATAGCTCACTTGTTCTTTTGAACAGTGACTTGTATGATATGATCTATGCCTGGTTCATTCTAAGTACTCAGTAAATGATAGATATTGTTGCATAGATATTAGCTTTGTGAGTGCTCAGAACACAATTTGCAGTTATTCTTTTTCTAATTATCTCCAACATAAACTGGTGTTTTGTTTAATTTTATATTTTGGTTTTGATTTTATTTTAGTTATTGAGTGATTAATGAAGCACACATTATTTTCTTTTTTGCTATTGACCTGTGGTCATATCTTTATGACTATTACTATAATTCAAAATTGCAAATCATCCCTTTATACATTATATTCATTTTCCTTTTGACAAGAATCAAGTAATGTTTAAAAATCTTATAATGAGGCTGAAGAATTGAGTATACTGGTTTTGAACTAGTTTCATGTTTAGCCTGTTCTTGTTGCTCAGATTAATTCCTAAGTAAAGTTACCACCACCTAACAGAAACAACTAGATTTACTGGGTGAAAAAATGAATAAATGTCAAAATATTTTCATTGTCTTACTAACTACAGAATATATGTTTATTTTTAAAGGAAAATAAGAATAAATCTAAATGTAATGGCATGAACTTTCCAACCATAAGAAAAATCTATACTGCATTTATTGAGAGGATTTTATTTATTTATACAACAAATACTGCACACCATGCAGTATAACAGGTCTCTGTCTTCATATATCTTGTGATATAGGGATCTTTGAGTCTTCTTTTGTTGTTACATTGTCTGTATATAAATAACTGCCCCCAAACACTGTTATTATCCATGCTCAAATGAAGAGTTTGCTGTGATCAAGTTAAGTGAAACAGCAGTATCTTATCCATAAGCTCATACTCACTGAAGTGAATATGATTTAACATAGAGCCCAAGTTGCTATAAATTAATCAAGCATACCTTTGAGTTACGGAATTTAGTTTTAGTTATATAATACAATGAAAATACTTCTAGGAGATGCATTTATCTCTAGGTCACAAATATTTACTTATTCTTTGATATATCTAAGGCACCATGCTAAATTACTTCTGCATTGCTCTTTTAGTGCCTTGAGCGGCCATGCAAGAAGTCCTATTATCTTGTAGGAGACACCTTGTTGCGAGGCCTTTAGGCTACATGGCAGAGAAAGGTGCGCGGTTGAGCCCAGCCTTCCATCCAAGGCATGGTCATATAAGTAAATATCATGTCCCTTCCATACTAGCTGTGACACAAGTACCTCTAAGTGACCTCAATTTATTGACTATAGAATAAAAGTATCATTCCTTATACTTCTGGGAGAAGCCTGAATTTCTGACTTACAAAATAATACAATATAATAATAGTTTTGTGCTTTCCAGCTGTTAAAACTGTACATTTTGTCAGGCAACAATGGATAACTAGTCATCCAAATTGATATATAGTTATAAATCACTACAACTGCAATGGCTGAAAAGATACACATTGCTTTAAAAGGTTTTAATGGAGAGTTCTGGTGTGGTGTAAATGATTTTTTTCAATTATTTTACCATAATTAAAATAATGTGAATAGTGTGTGTTTTAAAAGGTGAGTGATTGGTAATAGGTTATAAAAGTGCTGAAACCATTATTCTGAATGTAGATATTCAGTTTTCCCACCACAGTTTATTAAAGAGACAGTCCTTTCCTCATTGTGTGTTCTTGGCATCTTTGTTGAAGACTAATTGACTATAAACATGTGAATTTATATCTTGGATCTTTATTCTGTTCCATTGATTTATAGATCTGTTTTTATGGTAGTACCATGATGTTTTGTTTACTATAGTTTTGTTATATATTTTGAAGTCAGGCAGTACAATGCCTCTAGCTTTGTTCTTTTTGCTTAAGATTTTGGCTATTCAGGGTCTTTGCGACTATATGAGTTTTAGAATTTTTGTTTTTTTACTTCTGTGAAGAATGTCTTTGGAAGTTTAATAGAGAGGGCATTGAATCTGTAGACTGCTTGGGTAATATAGACATTTTAATAGCATTAATTCTTCCAATCTATAAACATGGGATATTTTTCCATTTGTTTTCTTTGATTTCATTCATCAATGTTTAAGTTTTCTGTGTACAGATCTTTTATCTCTTTGGTTAATTTTTTCCCTATTTTTTGATGTTATCATTTAAAGGCTTAATACAATAGGCTGTAAAACCACTGGAAGAAATATAGGAGAAAATGTTTCTCAAAATTGGTCTTGACAAAAATATTTTGAATATTACCCCAAAATATAGGCAGCAAGGGCAAAATTAAAGGGATTTCATCAAGCTACAAAGCTTCTGCACAGCAAAGGAAGCAATTAATGGCATAAAGAAACAGCCTACATAATAAGAGAAAATATATGCAAACCATACATCTGATGGGGGTGAATATCCAGAATATATAAGGAACTCACATGACTCAATAGCAAGAAAGCAAATAATCCAATTGAAAATGGGCAAATAACTTGAATAGATTAAAAGAAGACATAAAATGTCTTCTTGAATGGTCAAATGGTCAACAGATATACAAAAAAGTGTTCAATGTTTCTAATCATCAGGAAAATGCAAGTTAAAACCACAATGAGAGATCACCTCACATTTCTTAGAATAGCTAGTATCAAAAAGATGAAGATAAGTGTTAGAGAGGATATATGGAAAAAGAACCCTGTACAGTTTGTGGGAGTGTAAATTGGTACAGCCATTATGAAAAACAGTATGCCAATGTCTTAAAAAATTAGAGTTAGGGAAAAAAATTAGAATTAGAACTACTAATTGACCCAGAAATCCCACTTCTAAGTATATTTCCAAAGGAAATGTAATCAGTGTGTGAAAAAGATATATGTTCCCCATATTCACTATAGCATTATTCACAATAGTCAAGATATGGGATCAACTTAGGTGCCCATCAAGGGATGAATGGCTAAAGAAAATTTGGCATATATATAATAGAATTCTATTTAGCCTTAAAAAAGAAGGAAATCCTGTCATTTATGAGAACATAGATGAAACTGGAGAGCATTATGCTAACTAAAATAAGTTTGGCAAAGAAAGACAAATAGTGCATGAACTTATATGCAGAATCTACAAAAAAGTTGAACTTAGAAGCAGAGAATAGAATGGTGGTTACCAGTGTCTGGAATGAGATTTAAGGAATGGTAAGATGTTTGCCAAAGGGTACAAAATTACAGTTAGATGGGATGAATAACTTCTGGGGATCTATTATACAGTGTTGTTAATATAGTTGGTAGAAAAGTATTGTATACTTAAAAATTGCTAGGAGACAAGATCAAATGTTCTCACCAAAAACAATAATGAGTATATAATTGGACAGACATGTTAATTAGATTGATTTTATAATTTCATAATGTATACATATATCAAAACACCATATCAGACACCATAAACAGATACAAATTTTGCTTTTCACTTAAACCTTAAAAGTTGGGAAGAAAATGCTAAGAGAAGCATTTAAATTGACCTGGTATGGTGGCTCAGGCTTGTAATCCCAGCACTTTGCGAGGCCAAGACGCGCAGATCACTGAGGTCAGGATTTTGAGACTAGCCTAGCTAACGTGGCAAAATCCTGTCTATACTAAAAATACGAAAATTAACTGGACATGGTGGCATGCACCTGTAGTCCCAGCTGAAGGGGGGCTGAGGTGGGAGAATCACTTGAACCCGGAGGCAGAGGTTGCAGTGAGGTGAGATCATGCCATTGCCCTCCAGCCTGGGTGACAGAGCGAGAATCCATCTCAAAAGAGAGAGAGAGAGAGAGAAAAGAAAAAGCACCTAAACTGGGTGCAAAGAAAGTTGAAGGTTAACATCACTTATGTGACAATTGTCTCCTAAACCATTTCTTTTGTTTTCTTCCCCCCTGAACCCCACCCCCACCACGAGATGGAGCTTCGCTCTTGTCACCCAGGCTGGAGTGCAGTGGCGTGATCTTGGCTCACTGCAACCTCTGCCTCCTGGGTTCAAGTGATTCTCCTGCCTCAGTCTCCCAAGTAGCTGGGATTACAAGTGCCTGCCACCATACCTGGTTAATTTTTGTATTTTTAGTAGAGGCAGGGTTTTGCTATGTTGGCCAGGGTGGTCTTGAACTCCTGACCTCAGATGATCCACTTGCCTTAGCCTCCCAAAGTTCTGAGATTACAGGTGTGCTCCTAAACCATTTCTATGAACTCACCTTGAAGGGATACTATCTATTAACTGCCTTAGAATATCTTCTTATTTTAGAAAGGGTTTCAAAAGAAAATTCAGTAATTTCAAGAGAGAAACTATATCAGAAAAGATATTTCTTAATAATAAATTTAAAACATACCATTTATTTAGTTTCTACTATGTATCAGGGACTAAAATAATGTCTCCTGTGGCTATTATTCCTTTAAATTAATTTAAAGACACTGATATTTTGAAGATGTAGGATTTAATTAATTTTGATTCTACTTTACTGATGCTTCAAAGACTTAGAATGGTGTGTTACTAATTTTCTCAATGTCTGAATGTAACTGGAATGAATCTAGGATTCAGGTACCATTTGATTTAAATGTCTGTCCTGAACACTATGGTATTATTTATAAGGAAAATACTGGTTATGACCATTATGACCCAGGACTAGAGTTTGTGAACAGCAACTGAATAAGAGAAGGTTTATGTTGTGTTGCCACTGAGAACCAGAAAAGGTTTTCTGTTATGTATTTCACTAAAGTGGTCTATTTTGCTTTGATTTCTGAAGGAAAATGTGGTTTTCGCAGAACTACTGAGACACACACACACTGCTGCACACACACAAATGCATGTGAATATACCACTGAGGTTACCTCAGCAACTTTACACCAATTGTTTCTTTAACCTAAGAAAAAGCCTTGAGAAAGATCTGAAATAGACACAGCAGCAGTAGGTCTAAAGAAAGGACAATCAAATAAACGCTGTGAAATTGCAAAGCAAACAGAGAAACAAACAACAACAGCAAAGAAACCCAAAACAACGTGAGTTGGCCTTCACAGGACCGGCTGCCGCAATATTTTCTTGCTAGTAAATATTGCAGAGATTCCTTCAATTCTGTTTGACGTTAAGCATATTTGGACAGGTATCAACCTAATTCAATTTATTATTCTGTAAATAATATTTTTACAGAAACGGAAGACAAAACTAAATCATTAATGATTTCTAAGATTGTTCTCTGGACATGTTATGTAAAAGATTCTAAGTTGGTCCCTAGATCAAATATCGATTAACCTTGAATCTAATTTTAATCTGATTTATGGTGAAGTTCAATAGATCTGGCTCTTTTTTAATTACCAACATTTATAGGCAGTGTACATGTATGCAAGACTTTTGTATGAGTCTTTCATTCGGTCATTCGGGCTTTCTTTTTTTTTTTTCTTATTACTAAGCTTCATTTTAAATTACTTGCTTCAGACAGCTGTGGTAGAATCTACTCTATTGTCACTGACACCTCTTTTAGTCGTTACCCTCAGAGGATGCAGATTGCACGCCTCTGAGTCTGTCCTGTGAAAAGAGAACTAGATTAAAATAAAATTTGTGGCAGAGCCAACCTTGTTTCATCTTTGACTCTTCTTCTGTTATTAAGAAGTCTCGAACATGATTCTCTGCACTAAAAGGACATCACTTCTGATTTCAAACACATTAACTTTCTAGTGACTTTTTACCCTGGCAGATATAAGAAAACAGAAGAAATCTCTTGGTAAAGATGGCAAAATGTTAAAATGGTAAAACCAGTGTTCTTTCATTAAATGGTATAATGTAGTGTACAAGGAAAAATTTTCTGTGAATTCTACAGCCACACATTTTACAATTGGCATGTCTATCTTATATTGTACATATAATTTGTATTTCAGATAAAAGTACATATTTGTCAAGTGACTTAGAAAAAACAGAACTGAGGTTGAGGAACTAAAAATAGAGAGATATAACAAGTATACCCTGAGCCTTAATGCTCATTGTAGCTATTAAGAGCTTTTTGCCATGGCAAACAATGTGAATGTTGACATAAATGTGTTTGTGGAAGTGTGTAACCCTAGGAAAATTGCTGTTGATTTTCTTACACAGCTACAGAAACTCTACATTCCTAAATGAAATGCAATAGCATGAAGTGTCTGACCCAATAACGAAAGCAGCAAGTACTTAATTACAAGGTATTTGGAAAACTGAATGTCTGGCAACTCTCCTGTTACAGATTGGTTATATTTGGCACATTTAAAAGACAAATGGATAGCCCTTTCTTATCAGTGAGTCATTATGTGCAGTATGGTATGGCATTCATGTGACAGTGGAAAGCCTATAGACTCTGGAGACAGATAAGTTACTTTGGAGATTTTGTGGAGAGTTTTATAAATGGATTACTTGCAAAGAGGTGGACAGAATTTAGGAAACTCAACAAGGGATGGTTTAGTATTCCTGGCCTCACAGCAGGTAGGAACCCTTACCCTATGTCCGAAGGAGCAGGGAAGGAGCAGTTGCCCATATTCTGAGAGAGCTGCCTGACAGGTAGTCTGCAACAGAGGGACGCAGATGATCCACAGTGACCCAGCAGAAAGAATAAATACACAAACCTTACTGTTCTATAGTTGGCCCTCAAGTTATCTCTTGTCTTCCACTGGAAAAATCTAAGAGAAGAGGGTAAGGAAATACACTAATGTGGGTCATTAAGTTCAGCTTTAAGGCAAGGTGGAGGAGGAGAGAAGTCCAGGAAGGGGTTCAGAGAAGGCAATGGAGTAGACGCAGCACATATATCACGTTTGTGGACATTAGATCATCGAAGAGAAATTATTTTATTATTTAACTTCAATGACATGTATATCTCTATTTTCAATTCTTTGCAGCCCCTCTTTAACTTTACAAAATTAGAAAAGAGATGTTACTGAATCAACCATGTTTTCCTTTTCAGTTCTATTGCCAACAGGAAACCCCTAGGTAAAATCTATGATCAATAACAGTAACTATATTAACAATAGCTATAATTGATTTTATTTGTTTCCTGTTCCTTTTCATGTCTTTATTTTATTTCTTGACAATTTTCATAGCTTAACTGCACTTTTAACTATTGGCTATTTACGTACACTGATTGAATTCAAATTCAGCTCTACTGCTTGTTAGCTGTGCAAACTTGGATAAATGACTTATATTTGCTAAGTATTAGTTTGCTCATATGAAAAATGAAGATTTTTTATATGTCTTAGGATTTGTCAATTCATATGGGAGAAACTCAATAAATTTTATTTGCAATTATTTTTCTGTGAAATGATATGAGTAATTCATAAGTAGTTAATAATTGATATGAACTATTAATTTGTGTAAATAATCATACATTATGAAATAACCACACTTTCTTAATCTGAACTCAGAAGTAATTTTTTCCTCACAATATTGTTGTGAATATGAAATGAGATAAAACATTGAAAAGTTTTTTGTTATGTATAATGCACACATACACACATGATTCTATTGTTACTGGCAGTAATGGACCCTTCTCCTTTGGTAACAAGTTCTCTCCAGTGGGAGAGGTAGGCTGGGGAGCTTTAATCGTGTCTCAAATGGCCCAACAATGTGTGTCTTGTGGCTGAAATACCACCAGAAGGGGGAGTGCAGTCAGTTCCTACCTTGTTTTTAGCATTTGCTATAGGAAGTGAGAAGTTTGAATAAAAAAGAGAGACTGACTTAGCTGTATTTCTTTGCAGAGCAAGAATAAAAATTGTGATAAGGAAACAAGGAGAATGTTTTATAAATGTACTTACCCAAAGTTTTTTTAAAGAGTTAGAACTCAGAAAAGTAAGGTACTTTTCCAAGGTTATATTTTAAGTGACTAGGCCAGCAAGGAAAATGATAAAGAACAACCCAAGAAACAAGAGAATAACAAGGGCATTTCTTTGGCATAGATATTAAAGTCCAGTAGCAAAGCACTTACGATTTACTATTCTTCCTTAATGGAAGTATTAAAATATGTATATGTTATTTATAATGTATACAAAACTATACGGTGTGTAATCTCTAAAGAGAATCCATGTATTTTAGAAGAACAAAATCCTGGGTTAAATCGATCTACTGAAATACCCTTTCTTTATGATTTATACTGGTAAATATGTAAACCTCTGAAAAATATCTTAGCACATCCTTAAAATATAGTAAAGTTGTAAGTATCTCTCTGTGTGTGTGTGTGTGTGTGTGTGTGTGTGTGTACAATCACAATTCTGACCACTCCACATATATATTTTTTTAATGTACGGAAGATTTGGTAATTTGTGTAATGTAGATGGGTATGGAATATGAATCTAGAATTGTCTTGCAGTTTGGAATCTTTTAATAAGTTTATATGCAGTTTGCCCTACGAAAGCTTCATAGAGTGGTAGAATTACAATGAAACACTTTCAGGAGTTCTTGGTTGTAATCCCAGTGCAGTCCTAGATGAACACTGTGACCTTGGTCAAACTCATTTAACCTCTCTGGATCTGTTTATTCATCTCTAAAACCTTGAGGTTGAACTCTTTGCTCTCTAGGGTCCTGATGAGAAGTAAACTTTTATGATTCTCTATGAGTTGATTATTGAGGTCTTTTGTGGTCAAGTTTGCATTCTTCATTGTTTAAGACAGCAATGGACTAGAATAACCTCTTCTCCAAAATTAGAATATTCTGTAACTCATTAGAAATGGATAAAAATATTTCAGGGATAATAATAATTACATTACTTGATCTAGACACAAAACTGAAAAATTCAAAATAAAGCCTATTTACCATCTCTTTAAGTGTTTCCCTTGTTCAAAAACAAATCAAGACAGAGACTCAGTATTCCCTATAGCTCAAAGCTACATGACACTGTGGGTGCTTTGGTTAATACCTTTGCTGTAGTCTGACATCCTCTTTGGATCTACTACTGTTGCTTGTCAGTGCCAGTGACAACACCTAGTTTCTGTTTCATACACAAAGTGCAAAGTGGATTTAAAAGAAAGGCAGGACAGCGTCTTTTCTGTTGCTTAGATTTTTTTTTTTTTTTTTTTTTTTTTGTCACACATTGTATCTCACCTCTCTATTCTGAGGCCACTGGTCTGTATTCCAACTTTAATTCCCTCACAGATGTTAAAGACACATAATATCCCCAGGGCCTGTCTTAGAATAGCATAGGAGACAAAGGCTGTCTTTGGGAAATTTTAACCTCCCTTTTCAGAACCATCATCAAGTGCCTAGCTCATGCCCCATTCTCTCCAGGCTAGATTTCAATACTATATTATCTGTTAGCTGGTAAGTATTTAAGAGCATGCCCACTCAAAGGGGTTTGCCTTATGATAGTGCAATATAACGGTAAAAAATCTTGAGAACCAAAGGGATTAGGGCTGTAAATGTTAAACAGAAATGAGTGCCATTGACAAAAATAAGCCTCCCTGGGACAAAGAGGAAAGCTAAAAGTCACCGTAAATATATGAATTCCCACATGTAGATCCATTTTGGTATTATAAACAGATAGATTGGGCAGGTAATATGGTATAATGGAAAAAGCAGACCTATATTTAAATTTTAGCCCTCAGCAAGGTTATTTCCCTTCCCTCAGCCTAAATTCTCTAATCAAAAAAATGGAAATTGTGTAACTCCATGCGGGCTTTCTATGAAGTGTAATTGAAATGATTTATTTAAAGTCTCTGGCACAATTACCCTTGAAACTCATAAGTATTTCCTAAATATTATTTTCCTCTTAGAAACTTATTGTATAAAATTAAAAGCTGGTCATTTGCATGTTTCACATAACATTAACCACAATTAACAGAGGCATAATAATTTTTTTTTAACATAACAAGCAATCTGGAAGTAGGTAGATGCTGGCATCAGTTCACAAGGTCAATGATATCAGGGTTAGACTCTGCAGTTCTTTTGTCCTTCCCATCCTGTTTACACAATGGCTGCAAATTTTTTCTGGGCATCACATCTATATTCAAGATGCTAAAGATAAAATGGTAAATCTTTTGTTAGTTAATAATAAGGACTTCTAAAAGTCCAGCATCAGAATTTCCTTTAATTTTATTGGGCACAGTGGGCCATGTGACATGGTCTAGCTGCAAGAGAGGCTAGGAAGCAAAGAACAGGATATCATTCTAGAATTAAACCAATAATGATCCATTTTTTGGGGCCAACATAAACTCCATTCTGGAAACAGGTTTCATCTTCCTGTCAGAATGGACAACTATTGTGTCCTGCTGGAACCTTCTCTCCAAAGCAAATACATGGAAATCAAGGAGAACATGGATCTTAGGAACATACAAAAAAGTGAGAAATCTTTGGAAAGAAAAAAGGCTATCATGAACTGTTGTGGGTCTGTGTGACTCTTTGTGGAGGGATAGCTGCAGCCAGGCACTGATGGTAACTAAAAGTGGCAGCAAGGGGATAAGTTAGAGGAACACTTTCCATTTCCACTTTCCCCCTTTCCTGCATTGCCTTGGATTATCATGTCCTCCTACTCTGTGAGAGAAATCAAAAACTACAACAGGTTTTGGGTGGGCAATGCCAGAGATGTCAAAAACCCAGCTGCAGAGAGGAAAACAGGTACATGTTGACCTTCTCCCCCTAAAACACCCAGGACTCTTGGATGACAACCTAAGAAAATTTCCTCTGCTAATGTTGTAGATTTATATGAGCTAAAATCAGAAGAGTTTCTTGGTAGAGAAGCATCACATAGGAGCTATTAATTTGCCCTGTTTTAGCAGGTTGTGTCTTTCAAGAAATCACTTCATTGCTTGTAAGTTATCAAATTTGTGAGTTATTTTTTTCTGTATTATATTTTTATTGTTTATTATTTTATTTATTTGTATTATTTTATTGTTTCCTATATTATATTTTTAATGACTATGGCGTCTATAGTGATATGCTCTCTTTCATTGCTGGTATTACTAATTTGTTTGCTTTCTCTTTTTCTAGTTAGACTGGCTAGACTCTTAATGACTTTACTGATCTTTCAAAGACTAGCTTTTGGTTTTGTTGACATTTTTCTGTTGACTTCCTGTTTTCAAATTCATTGACTTCTGTTCTAACTTTTATTATTATTATTTTTTTAACCTACTTTAAACTTAATTTGCTCATTTTTCCTGGTTTCTTATGTGGATGCTTAGATAATTGATTGTAGATATCTTATTTTCTAATATATACATTCAATGCTATAAAACCCCATTAAGATCTGGTTTTGCTGCATTCCACAAATTTTGACAAGTTGTGTTTTCATATACATATTGTTCAAAATACTTTAGAATTTATCATGATATTTCTTATTTAACTTATGTGTTATTGAAAAGTTGATCATTCTCCATGTGTTTTGGGATTTTCCAGTTATCTTTCTGTTATTGATTTGTAGTTTAATTTCATTGTGGTTTGAGAGCACACATTGTATGATTTCTATTCTTTTAAATTTCTTAAGGCATGTTTTACAACCCCAAATGTGGCCTGTCTTGCTGAATATTCCATGTGAGCCTGAGAAGAAGGTGCAGTCTGCTGTTGGTGGATAAAGTAGACTACAAATATCCATTATATCCAGTTGATTGATGATTGTGTTATGTTCAACTATGTCCTAACTGATCTTCTGGCTTCTGAATCTGTTCATTTCTGACAGAGGAGTGTTGAATTCTTCAACTATAATATTGGATTCATCTATTTCTCCTTGCAGTTCTGTCAATTTTTGCCTCACCTATTTTGACGCCCTGTTGTTAGACATATACACATTAAAGATTGTTATGTCCTCTTGGAAAATGAATCCTTTATCACAATGTAATAACGTTTTTGCAATTTTTATTTTAGGTTCAGGGGTACATGTGCAGGTTTGTAATACAGGTAAAGTGTGTGCCACAGAGATTTGATGCACAGATTTTTTTGTCACCCAGACATTAAGCATAGTGCCCAAGTGGTAGTTTTTGATCCTCTCCCTCTGTCCGTGCTCCACACTCAAGCCCTGGTGTTTCTTGTTTCCTTCTTTGTGTCCGTGTGTCCTCAACGTGTAGCTCCCACTTATAAAGGACAGAATGTGATATTTAATTTTCTGTTCCTGTGTTAGTCACTTAAGGCCACCAGCTCCATTCATGTTGCTGCAAAGAACATGACTTTGTTCTTTTTTATGGTGGCATAGCATTATGTGCTGTATATGTACTGCATTTTCTTTATCTAGTCTACCATTGATGGGCATTTAAGTTGATTTCATTTATTTGTTGTGAATAGTGCTACAATGAACATATGATATGCCTACATGTGTCCTTATGGCAGAATGATTTATATTCCATTTAGGTATATACCTAATAATGGGACTGCCAGGTTGAATGGTAATTCTGTCTTCAGTTATTTGAGAAATCACACACACCCAGCTTTCGACAATGACTAAACTAAATTACATTTCTACCAGCAGTGTGTAAGTGTTCCCTTTTCTATGCTTACTAGCATCTGTTATTTTTTTGAATTTTTTAATAATAACAGTTCTAACTGGTGTAAAATGGCATCTTATTGTGTTTTTGATTTGCATTTCTCTAATGATTAGTGATGTTGAGCATTTTTTTTCATATGCTTTTTGGCCACATATATGTCTTCTTTTGAAAAGTAGCTGTTCATGTCTTTGCTCACTTTTTAATAGAGTTGTTTTTTGCTTGTTAATTTGTTGAAGTTCCTTATGGAATCTGGATATTAGACCATTGTCAGATGTGTAGTTTTTAAATATTTTCTCACATTCTGTGGGTTGTCTCTTTACTCTGTTGGTAGTTTCTTTGGTTGTGCAGAAGATCTTTAGTATTTTTTTTTCTTTTTTTTTTCATTTTTTTATTATACTTTAAGTTCTAGGGTACATGTGCATAACGTGCAGGTTTGTTACATATGTATATTTGTGCCATGTTGGTGTGCTGCACCCATCAACTCGTCAGCACCCATCAATTCATCATTTATATCATGTATAACTCCCCAATGCAATCCCTCCACCCTCCCCCCTCCCCATGATAGGCCCCAGTGTGTGATGTTCCCCTTCCCGAGTCCAAGTGATCTTTAGTTTAATTAGGTTACATTTGTCAAGTTTTGTTTGTGTTGCAATTGCTTTTGGTATCTTCGTCATGAAATCTTTGCCAGAGACTATGTTCAAAATAGTATTTTCTACATTTTCTTCCAGGATTTTTATAGTTGTAGGTTTTATATTGAATTCTATAGTCCATGTTGAATTGATTTTTGTATATGGTGTAAGGAAGGGGTCCAGTTTCAGTCTTCTGTATATGGCTAGCCAGTTATCTCAGCACCACTTATTGAATAGATAGTCTTTTCCCCATTCCTTGTTTTCGTCATCTTTGTCAAAGATTAGATTATTGTAAATGTGTGACATTATTTCTAGGCTCTCTATTCGTTTATAGCTCTATATGTCTATTTTTGTAAGTTTTCTTGCTTTAAACTTTGCTCTGTCTGAATTAATATAACTACACCCACTTTCTTTTGATAAGTGTTAGTATAATATATCTTTCTCCATCTATTTACTTTTAGTCTGTATGTGTCTTTACCATTAAAGTGAGTTTTTAGCAGACAACATGTATATGAGTCTTGTTTTTGAACCACTCTAACAGTCTGTCTTTTAATTGGTACATTTAGATCATTGTCATATAATATCTAATATCTATAATATTTGTACTTTTTCTATTTGTTGTACTTGTTTTTTTTTCCTTTCACTCTTTTTCTGCCTTTTGTGGCTTTAATTATGCATTTTATATGATTCAATCTTCTCTTCTTTCTTAGCATGTTATATATCTTTTATTACTTTTTAGTGCAAGTGCTAGAATTTGCAACACACATTTACAATCCAGTTACAGTGTTCCTAACACTGTACCATTTCACAGGTATTGTAAGTACCTTATAATAACAAAATAATTCTAATTTCTACCTCCTGTACCTTCTATCATTGCTGCCATTCATTTCACCTATATATAAGCATATATAAACATGAATATGTACATGTATAAGATATATACATAAGCATCTGTAATCAAATACATTGTTGCTGTTATTATTTTGAACAAATTTATCTGGTAGATTAAGAATTAGATGAAAAATTGTATTTTACCTTCCCTTATTCCTTATTCCTTATTCCATAATTTTCATGTTCCTCCTTTAGTTATGCTGATCGGTATTTCTGATAATTTTCCTTCTTTCTAAAAAATTACTTTTAGTATTTCTTGGAAGACAGGTATATCGGCAAAACATTTTCTCAACTTAAGTTTTGTTTATCTGAGAAAGTATTTTATAAGACATAAAATTCTAATTAGATAGTCTTGCTTTTCTTTTAAAACTTTAAAAATTTCACGGGGGTGTGCCCAAGATGGCCAAATAGGAATAGCTCCAGCCTCCAGCTTCCAGCATGAGTGACACAGAAGATGGGTGATTTCTGCATTTTCAACTGAGGTACCAGGTTCATCTCACTGGGGAGTGCTGGACAATCAGTGCTGGTCAGCTGGTGCAGCTGGACTAGCGAGAGCTGAAGCAGGGTGAGGCATCGCCTCACCTGGAAAGTGCAAGGGGGAAGGGAATCCCTTTTCTTAGCCAAGGGAAACTGAGATTCACAAGACCTGGAAATCGGGTAACTCCCACCCTAATACTGCGCTTTACCAAGGGTCTAAGCAAACGGCATACCAGGAGATTATATCCCACACCTGCCCTGGAGGGTCCCACACCCACGGAGCCTCCCTCATTGCTAGCACAGCAGTCGGAGATCTAACTGCAAGGTGGCAGTGAGGCTGGGGGAGGGGCACCCACCATTGCTGAGGCTTAAGTAGGTAAACAAAGCCACTGGGAAGCTGGAACTGGGTGAAGCCCACTGCAGCTCAAAGAGGCCTGCCTACGTCTGTAGACTCCTCCTCTGGGGACAGGGCATAGCTAAACAAAAAGCAGCAGAAACCTTGGCAGAGGTAAATGCCCCTGTCTGATAGCTTTGAAGAGAGCAGTGGATCTCCTAGCATGGAGGTTGAGATCTCAGAATGGACAGACTGCCTGCTCAAGTGGGTCCCTGACCCCTGAGTAGCCTAACTGGGAGACAT
>NW_016811527.1:1536640-1543184 GCF_001698545.2 Rhinopithecus bieti | reverse complement strand
GGGATAGCATTGGGAGATATATCTAATATAAATGACGAGTTAATGGGTGCAGAACACCAACATGGCACATGTATACATATGTAACAAACCTGCACGTTGTGCACATGTACCCTAGAACTTAAAGTATAATAATAAAAATATATATATATATATAATTATTATTCTTACAAGTCACTTAGTTTTGGAGTAGTTTTAGCAGCAATAGATAACTAATATAGGTCAATATAAAAATCAATGCATTTTGTAAAACATTGAGAAACAAAAAATAAAAGGATTTAAAAAATAATAATAATAATTTCACTTCACTCTCTTACATAGGTTTGGAGGAGAAGTCAGATATAATTCTTATCTCTGTTCCTCTATAATAAGATGTGATTTCTTTCTAGATTTTAAAAAAATCTTTGATTATAGTTTGAATTTAATATATCTGGATATATTTTATTTATTTTTATTTTATTTTACTTTTTATTTATCATACTTTGTGTTTTCTGATTTTCCTGGATTTGTGGTTTGTTGTCTGACATTAACTTGGGAAATTGTCCACCATCATTGTTTCAAATGTTTCTTCTGTTTCTTTTATTTTTTCTCTCTTTCTCATGTTCCCATTACATATATGCTACACATTTTGCAGGTGCCCACATTTCTTGGATATTGAAGTTTTGGGAAATCTTTTTTCCCTTTACTTTTCAGCTTTGGAAGTTTATATTAAGATATCTATAAGGTCAGTAATTCTTTGTTCAGTCATGTCCAGTATACTAATTTTTTAATAAGAACAAAGAAACTAAGCAATTGTGATAAGCAAAAGGAACTTTGCAGATGTGATGAAATTAGAGTCATGAGATGGAAGATTATTCTTGATTGTCTTGGTGAGTCCAAATGTGAAAGGAGAAGCAGAGAGAGATTTTTGAAGAGGCTATTCTCTGGCTTTGAAGATAGCGGAAGGGACCATGAGCCAAGAAATACAAGGAATGCAGCTCTCTTGTTGACCATATGAGTTCTTCTTGCCTGCTGCCCAGAAAAATCCAGTAGTCTGAGATAGTAGAAGTTGCAGCAGAGAAAGAGTTTAATAATTGCAGGGTGACAAAGAAAGGAGGAGGGGAAATATTTCTCAAGTCCACCTTCTCTAGAATTCAAAGGCTAGGATTTTTCCAGGATGGTTTGACAGGCAAGGAGCTAGGGAATGGGGAATGCTGATTGGTTGGGTTGGGGATGAAATCATAAAGGCGTTGAAACTTTCTGATGTGCTGAGTCAGTTTCTGGATGGAAGTTACGGAACCTGTTGAGTCAATTTCTTGGAATGGGTTCCTGGTTCAGATGGTACCAGTTGGTCCATCAGAATGCAAGGTCTGAAAAATTCTCAAACACCAGTCTTAGATTTTACAATAGTGATGTTATCTATAGGGGCAACTGAGGAAACTATAAATCTTGTGACCACTGGCTACATGACTCCTGAACAGCAGGCACTTACAAATAAGCAAGTTATACAACATTGATTTGTTAGAGTTAACTGTATCTGTATCTCAGTAGAAGAAACAATGGCTTGTAAGAATTAAACTATGCCTACATCTTAGCAGAATTTAGGCCTCTACCATAATTTTAACCTGGTGACCTTTCATTACTTTTACAAAGGCAGTTTTGGTTCCTGAACAAGAAGATTAGTTTTAGGAAGGAGCTATTATCATTCTTGCTTTAAAGTCAAACTAGAAAACAAATTCCTCCCATAGTGAGCTTGACCTACATGTAGGAATGAGCAAAAACCGCTTGTCAGGTTTGAAGAAAATGGCTAGCTATGTTAGATTTCTTTCACTGTTATAATTTTGTAAAGGTGGTTTCAGCTTTAGAAGCTGAAACAGGACCGAAAACAGATTCAGCCCTCAGAGTGAGTAAGGCCCTATGCATTTTGGTTTTGGCCAAGTGAAACACATTTCAGACTTCTGATCTTCAGAACTTTAAAATAATTAATTTGTGTTTTAAGCCACTGAGTTTGCAGTAATTTCTCATAGGAGCCATAGGAAACTAACGCACATTTATAGAGGATCAAGGACATTAACATCTTGAAATTACAAATCCCCGAGGGAAGTAAGGAGAAAGGATAGAGAATATTTGCAAAAATAAGAAGTATTTCTAAAACTAATGGAGAAACACTTGTCATATATAGACATATGAAAAAATTCATAAAATGAACATATAGGGCAGAGGAATACCCATGCTGAAATGGTAAAAAAAAATAGAGCATATATATAGTCATTTAAATTTTTTTTAAATTCCTAAAAAATCATTATTCTACAGATTTCCCTCTCTATCTGAAGTACAGTAAAATTAGAAATTAACATTTAAATGGTAGCTTGAAAATGTTTCATATTTGAAGACAATTTAGTATATTACTAAATAATCTTTAGGTTAGAAAAAACTCATAAAAAACTTTTAAAAATGAGAAATACTCATAATTATTTGACATTTTAAAAAGTGTATGTCACATTCTATGTGACACAACTAAAATAATCCTTACATGGACATAAAGACCCTAAATATATTTAAAATGTATATTTAAACTATATAAATAGATGACTTAAACAAATGAGATAAGCATTAAACAAAATTAATTAGAGAAAGGAAAAGAACAACAGAGGAAAGAACAACAGAGGAAACCCAAAGTAATATGATGGAAAGAAAGAATAAAGATAAAATCTGAAATCAATGAAATAACCAGGAAAAAAAAATTAAACCAAAAACAGTTTCCACATAAAGATAAGTATATCTCTGACAAGACTGAATTAGAAAAAAATAGAAGAGTTGCAAATAAACAAAATACATACAAAACGAAGTCTATCTTAAAACAAAATATTTAAAAGCAAAATTATTAACTATGCAATAATAATTTTAAATATCACGAGACCAATATAATTTGATTCCAAGAACCAGATAGCAGTAATACAAAAAATGAATGTATAGCTTCATGGTTTAAGAAAACAACAAAAATTGTAGATATCATATAAGCTAAGAGAATCTAGCTATGCATTAAAAATTAAAATATGGTTGTTTTCCTTGGTTTCTCCAAGAAGCAGACACTGAGACATATTTGTCAGAGGCATTTGAACCAGAGCAGCTCCATCCTGAATAGGGGCTTGGTAGAATAAGGCAGCGACATACTGTGCTGCATTCCCAGACAGTTAGGCATTCTAAATCACAGGATGAGATAGGAGGTTGGCACAAGATGCAGGTCTTAAAAACCTTGCTGATAAAACAGCTTGCAGTAAAGAAGCCAACCAAAACCAAGATGGCCACAAGAGTGACTTCTGGTCATCCTCACTGTTCCATTCCCACCAAAGCCATGACAGTTTACAAATGCCATGGCAATCTCAGGAAGTTATCGAATACGGTCTCGAAAGGGGAGGGATGAATAATCCACCCCTTGTTTAGCATATAAGCAATAAATAACCATAAAAACGAGCAACCGGCAGCCCTCAGGGTTGCTCTGCCTATGGAGTAGCCATTCTTTTATTCCTTTACTTTCTTAATAAACTTGCTTTCAGTTTACTCTATGGACTCACCTTGAACTCTTTCTTGTGCAAGATCCAAGAACCCTTCTTTGGGTTCTGGATCAGCATCCGTTTCCAGTAACAAATTCACAAGCAAGCAGGATATTTAAAAGGTGATTCCAGAAAGCATTGGTAGAGAAGTGAGAAAGAGATTAAGACAAGGCTGTTAAAGAGTTCGTTAGCCAGGAAGTCACCACTGTGGTAAGTGAAGTTATTTCATGGGGAAGTTCTAGGATCTCGAGTAGTACCTGAGTGTAAAGTCACCTAAGCAGCATGCCAGTTTTGTTTATAAATGAATCTGCATCATTTTTTTGATTGAGGGTTGCTCTTTATAATTATGATGCTACCAAATAAATCAGTATTTCATAGTACTAAATGTTCCCTGAAGTAGTCTCAATCAGTTAATACAATTTAAACTATAGTATTCTTTGAGATATATTATTTAAAGCAAAATCCTCCTTTTCCTCTATACAAAAAGGTATGCAAAATATGTGAACTAAGAATGTTTTCTTCCGTTTCCAAAGTGATTTTCCTGTGTAATGTAATTAAATCTTTGAATTTTCTGAGGAATTTTATTTCTGAAGAAAAATGGCTATTGACTTTTAATAGAAGAATATTGCCTGTTCATTTCTTAAAATAAAAGTTAAAGTGTCTTCTTAACATTTTTACTCCTTCTTTCAAGTGAAATTTGGATTGAGGGTGAGAAGTTGAAGAGAAAAAGTCTTTCTTGAACACACACGCACACACAATGCAGTCTTTGAATTAGGCTGCTGAAATGTTCTCTTCTTACGGAGATTGCTTACGGCTAAGTCTATTTTCCCTGCGATGCCTCATTAGCTCTGAACACATTTTTCCCAAGATAAATTTAAAAGCTCATTCTAATTAGACTTCACTGGGGTGGTCTGAATTATTTGATCCATTCAGAAAAAAGATAGAAAAAAGACTACCCTGCGGGGTCAGGTGGGGGGATGCCTAGCATGAATGATAGTGAGCGTTACCATTGTGATTTTTAAGCTTTGGGTAAAGTTACATGAAATTTTCAAAAACCTGACCTCAACACTAGGCAATAAATAGCGTTCTCAAGCAGAGAAAGCATTTTTTTTCTTTCATTTTATTAAGTACTTTTGTAACTATAATACTGTTTTCATCTTCCCTGGAATCATTTTGCTCCTGACATCATTTTATCTCACCAAATCACTTAAAACAAAGCGGAGTTATTTCATGGTAAAGGGACTTGGATGTGCATTGTTGCATTTTTAGGATGTACCCTTCTCCAACTGTATTACCAATATCCTTCATGAACTTTTCTTCTTACCTGTACTATTGCAAAAACTTCAGTCTATCCTTTATGCTGTGAAAGGAAAATTAATCTTGGGACCCCAAAATAACTAAACTGAAGGGAAAAGCCAACTACAGAACTGCTTAGAGCAAACCTGCTTTTCATTCTATTCAAAGTTTACTCCTCTGCTTACTGAAATAAATGCATATCTGATTGCTTCCTTTGGAAAGGCTAACCAAAAACTCAAAAGGATGCAAATATTTGTCTCTTATCTACCTAGGACCTGGAAGCCCCGTCCCTACTTGGAGTTTTTCCCCCTTTGCTTTAAGTTGTCCTGCCTTTCCAGAGCAAACCAATGTTCTTTTTTTTTTTGAAATAAAGTTTCACCGTGTTGCCCAGGCTGGAGTGCAGTGACGGCATCGTTATCTCTACTCACTGCAACTTCCACCTCCCGGGTTCAAGTGATTTTCAAGCCTTAGCCTTCCAAGTCGCAGGGATTATAAGCTATCACACCCGGTTAAATTTTATATTTTTAGTAGAGATGAGGTTTGGCCATGTTGGCCAGGCTAGTCTGAAACTCCTGACCTCAAGTGATCCACTTGCCTTGGCCTCCCAAAGTGCTGGGATTACAGGCGTGAGTCACCGCTCCTGGCCCATCTTTTAAATTTTAGTAATTCTGGCTTTTGTGATGTGATACCTCATTTTGGTTTTCATTTGCATTTCCTTGATGACTACTGATGTTGAGCATTTTTTTCCCCTTGCTTATTATTTGTGAATCTTCTTTTGTGAAGTGTCTCTTAGTCATTTGTCTAAGTATTAATTGAGATATTTTGTCATTTTATGGTTAACTTATAGGAATTATTTATCTATTTTGATATATTCATTGTCAGATATAAGTGTTCTGATTATTTTCCAAGAGCCTATTTTCCTTTATAACTTTCTTGAATGCTGTCTTTTTTGATGATTATGTTATTAATGTTTTCCTTTTGTGACTATTTCTTTATGTACCCTGTTAAGAAAAACTATGATTACCCTCATATTGCAAACATATTATCCTGTGTTTCCACTAAGAAACTTTTGCTTTTATGTTTAGCTGTATGATAGTTTTCAAATTAATTTTTGTGAATGGTGAGGTAAAAGTCTAAGTTCTCTCCTATATGAATACCTTTCTCCACTAAGCTACCTTGACAACTCTGTCAAACACCAAGTGAAAACATGCATCAGCCATTTTTGAAATTTTATTGGTAAAGTTGATCTATGTATCTGTTGTTTTTCCATTACCACACTCTCTTTATTTTTGTAACTTTATAGTAAATCTTGAAATCAAGTAGTGTAAGTTCTTGTACCATATGCTACCTCTTCATGGTTACTTTGTACATTCTAAGTCATTTGCATTTTTGAATAAATTTCAGAAATTGGTTATCCATTTTCACAAGATGTTTGTTGAGATTTTTATTAAGATTTCAAAAGCTATAAATAATTCCAAAAAATTGGTATCTTAAAAATATTGATTCTCCCAGTTTATACACATGCTGTGCCATATGTCTTCATTTATTTAGGTATCCCTTAATTTTTCTCAGCAGTGATTTACTATTTCTAGAATAGATGTTTTATAGACCATTTATAAACTTATTCCTAAATATTTCATTTCTGATGCTATTGCAAATAAGTTTTTTAAAATTTTGTTTTTAACTGACTCCTTCCTTCCTTCCTTCCTTCCTTCCTT
>NW_016811527.1:1523173-1534502 GCF_001698545.2 Rhinopithecus bieti | reverse complement strand
CCTTCCTTCCTTCCTTCCTTCCTTCCTTCCTTCCTTCCTTCCTTCCTTCTGATGGAGTTTCACTCTTGTTGGCCAGGCTGGAGTGTAATGGCGCAATCTCAGTTCACTACAACCTCTGCCTCCTGGGTTCAAGCAATTCTCCTGCCTCAGCCTCCTGAGTAGCTGGGATTACAGGTGTGCACCACCACAAACTGATTTCTTTTATGTATTTCCTTAATTTAAAAATATTTTTATAGAGATGGGATTTTGCTATGTTGCTCAGGCTGGTCTCAAACTCCTGGTTTCAAGCAATCCTCCACCTTGGGCCTCCCAAAGTGGTTCATGCTGAGATTACAGGCATAAACTACTGCTCTTGGCTTGTGTTTTCTAACAGAATATATAGTGCAAGTGATATATATAATATATATATATAATATATATGTGATATATATAAGTTCATATATATATCAGTTCATATATATATGAACTGATAGCTATGACCTTGGTAAGCACACTGATTACTTCTTACAGAATTTTTAGATTTCTCAGGGTTTTCATCATAAAGAATCATGTCAATAGTCTGAATAGAGAGAGTTTTCTTATTTCTGTCTGATCTTTAGTTTTAGTTTTCCTTTATTTTCTTGCTTTATTGTATAGGCTTAGACCTCCTAAGCAATCTTTAATATAAATGATAGGAGTAGATATTCTTGTTTTATTTACATGTAAGAGTTATCCTTTCTTTAATCATTATGATTGCTGTAGGCTTTTATAAACGCCCTTAGCATATGAAAGAAGTTTCTTTCTGTTCATTTGCTGATCTTTTAAAATTATTATGAATAGATTCTGAAATTTACTAATTATTTTCAACAGTTATTGATATAATCATACTGTTTTATCTTCTGTTTTCTTAAAGTGGAAAGTACACTGATTAATTTTTAAGTCATAATTCAACCTTTAATTTCAGGAATAAATCTCATTTTGACATGATATATTATTTTTTAATATATCATTTAGTCTAATTTGCTATTATTTTGTTAAGGATTTTTCCTTCTATGTTCATAAGGAATACTGGTGTGTAATGTTATATTGCATGCTATCTTCGTTAAGTTTTGCTATTTGTGTAAGCTAGCCTCATAGAATGAGTTTAAATATTCCCTGTATTCAAAAATCCTGTTTCCTGTGTGTATAATGCCTAATTTTCTTCTCTGCCTAAATAATTCCTACTCATTCCTTATAAAATAATTTTGGTGTATCTTCTTTTGCATAGCTTTTCTGACTCTAAACTTAAGCAATCATTCTCTTCTCTGTTGTTAGTTTCTTGTACATCATTCTGTAATAGGATGATGTAATAAAACCCTTTATCTCATAATCTTAGCTGATTACTTAAAGCCAAAAATATATGTATTTAATCCAGTCATATCCTAAAACAAATTGCTGGGTCATCTCTATGAGATTTGTATTTTGAGGCATTCATAAATGCTTCTGCTTCCATTGGCCTACAAACTACCTCTGGGTTACTTGAGAAATGCTAAAAATTTACAAAAGAAGTGAGGTTGACAATAAGACTCACTTGGGAGAGTTGTGGGTGTGATGCACATTCTTTTTTTTCTTTCTCTGTTGGTTGGGAAGGGGATCACAGCACCTCAAACCAACTGAGCAGGAGCTTCAAGAGGAATTCAAGAATGCAATGTGTAACCTCAGCAATTTGGGGAAAGCTCAGAGATGAGTGCCTGATACCTTCTGTGATAGTTTTATATGTCAGTTTGACTAGGCTCTAATACCCAAGTATTTAACCAAACATTAATCTAAGCATTTCTGAGAACGGATTTTTATATGCATATGTATATGTAATCAATTGACTTTATGTAAAGATTACCCTTCATAATGTGGAAGGGCCCATTATTGAATGGTTATAGGTCTTTAGAGCAAAGACAGGTTTCCTGAAGAAGAAATTATGTTTTATCTGTATTACATCTTATATATACACATCCACTCACTTATGTGTCTCTTATTGGCTCCTGTTTCTCTGGAGAATCCTGAATAACACATCTCCATTAGAAAAAAAAAAAATCACAGAGCAAATGGAGCCTCAAGGGAAGAGCTATTGCTGATAAGATCTAACTTCCACAGATTGGGCAAGAATATGTGACTACTGAATGTTGCCTTGGATCAAGTAGACATCAGGAAGGGAGCCTGATTTTGGTAGTTATAAAAATAATTATTTCCAAAGGTCCACCTGGAGAGGTAACATAATTCCACAAGGGGCTGAACTCCTTGAAGTCAAAGACAGGATGTTGTCATAAATGCTCAGCTAGAGAAGGTATCATTATGTTAGAGACCTCAGTTAAACCCAATCTAGGAGCTTATAAGGACTGCTAAGAGTGAACAAAACCACCCCATGAAACTTAAAATCAACATTTGAGTAGTTGCACTGAGACCAGATCATAACCACATCAATCACTTTGTTGTTTTTTGAATTCTTTCTGCTGCCTTTGCTCTAAGGAGGAGAATCTAGAAATAGCAGCTAATAAAAAGGGGCAAAGCAAGTAAAGGGAGGGGTAAATTCATCACTGTTCCCTTTCTAGGCTTCAAGGCCTTAAATTAGAACTGACTATAGGAGGTAAAATTATTAAGTGTAGGTAAAAATGAGAGAATAAAATTATATTTAGATTACTAAGAACTTATAATATATAAAAAATACGTTCATTAATACAGATTTTAACTGAGAAAACTATGTTATCTGCCTAAAAGCTATTTTGTCCAAGTTCATGAAAGAATGACCTTTGGGAGCAAAGGTACAGAAGAATAGTATTTATTTTATAAATTCATATGAGAAATTCCAGTTTAGTCAGCAAATGGTTATATTTCTATAATAATGTATTTTATCTAAAATATATTTGCTCCACAGAAATATTATTACTTAAGAAAATATATATTATTAGAAATGATACCATAAAGTAATTATAAATTGAAAAAACTTGAAGAGGAGCTCAGAGTTTCAGAGTCCTAAAGTTATTTTTTCTTATGAAAATTTTTGATATAAAGTTTTTAACAAAGTAATAACTTTAATGCTGAAGTATTAATTAAATACCAATCAATCATTACTTGATTATTCATCTATTTAATTAGGTAAATATATTTGTTCAATAAAACTAATCAAAAGAAATGTAAGACCCTTAATTTAATACTTAACATGAAGGTCAGACCAAAATTTATGCTTCTGAATCATCATTATTAGTTATTATAATAAAACAAAAACGGAAATGTGATTGTTTAAAGAAAAAGTACATGATTTACAAGACAATCCATAGCCAGCATTTTAAGGAAAACAAATTATATGTCAATGAATAGTCACTAAAAATGGTTTTGCTATGCTGCATTGCAGATTTCCTCACTTTTAACCAATATCTAACCAGCTGTGTTCCCACTGAATTACTCAGCAAGTACTGCTGAGTGCCTGGTAAGTGCAGTGACTACAGGAAGAAACAGAATTGATGAAGTTAGGTTTGTTGAGCTTCTACTCTAGGGGGAAGAGATAGACAAATAGATACATGAGTGTCATGAAGTGCAATTAAAATCGTACACCAGATGAGGACTAGAGCAAGTGGCTTAGTGGTTGCAGGTGAGGTGGAGGAGGAAGTTCTCTCAGGTGAGGTGGCGTTGAAGTGAGGGTGTAGCCAAGAGAGTGTAGTGGGAAGAACACGTTTGTTCTCTAGATAGTATGGAACAGATACTAAATCTGGCTGCTCATTTACCTGTATCTGAACGCCATACCCCTTAGTTTTTCTTTCGTAGTTTTTTCTTCTAAATGAGTAGAAACCTTAGTATTTCTAATCTATTCTTGTGTTTTATTATTCATTTTATTGAAATTATCCCTGCATTGGTAGTGCAGATAAATACTTTAATTTGGCTTTAGCTTCAACAATCTTATTTACAAATACAGAGATCTAAAATACCTTCTGGTTAAGTTATTGTGGTTTAATTTCATTCTTAGCAGTCATCACTATAATATCAAATTTTTAATAAATATTTTGTTTCCTTGTGGCCTGTACTCAACCAAGAACTTATACACTTAGTTGGAATCTGTTTCATATTTTAAAAAATAATGATTAAAGGAAATTCATAAAGTAAAATCCAAGCTAAATATCTGTGATGAGAGAAAATGTAAAATTTTCATAACAGGCAAAAAATGGTATAGACCTGTATTATTAGATTTAACTGTATGTTCCATGTTTCAGACAACCATTTGTGCAATAAGTAATTCATATATTTTATTTTTCACAAATTTGTATGATACTTTTTTGACTTGTAAATAACTTTAGTAATATACAATTATGTTATTTTAAAGTAAATGAAAATATGGAATACAACTAAAATTATAAGATACTAATATAATTACATATTTAATGAGTATAAGTGCTCATATGTATTTTTTCATTCACTTTCTTTTTTAAAAGCTTTTCTTTCATTCAATGTATGTAATACCACTCCATCATCTTCTCTAGGGTGAATAAGTACTGTAGTTTCTTGAAACTCTTTTGGGATAGAATATATTACAACACTACTTTTTCCCCAATAAGTATAATAATCACCTTGCTATTTACCTTTTAATGCTTCTCCTAACCATGTGGCTTGCCAAAGCTTTTAAACTATCGATCTGTGTGTCAGCTATAACATTGCCTTTTCATAACACATGTTGTAGGCTGTCCCTATGCATGTGTACTTCTCTTTTCACTTGGACACACTCTCTTAGTGTGTAAGCTTCCTTATATTTTGGAACAATCATAAAAGTTCCATTTATTATTTTGGGCATTAAATCCAATAATATAGTCCTTCCAGTGTAGTGCTATGGGTTGATAAGTTATGCTGAACTTGGAATACTGGACTTGGAAAGCAGAAATTACGACTTAGATTGTAGATCTCTTCATCATTTACTAGCTAGATGATGTCAAAAAGTCACTTCATCTCTTTGAGTCTGGTCTTCTTAGCCTTAAATTATTAGATAAGTATTATGTAAATTATTACTCTTTACATTGGATTCTTTTATTATAAAACTTTAGAAAACATTGCCTAGCAAGGATAATATGTAGCTAAAAAGCAGAGGGAAAGCAGTGATAGATACCTCTAGCAATCTCAAATGCATTAAAAACCCAGTCAAAAGATCACATTTAAAAACATAACTTAACATGAAATACATTGGGTGAAAATAAATTGGCAAATGTCTTCAATCTCTCTTGTAGAAAGTTGACTAATTTTTTTGAAAAGTTATGAAAAAAATAATGTAGTAGAATCATGTCTGAATAAGAACTATGGTAAGAAGAAAAGGTAAACTCATAAAGTGAAGGAACTGTGAGATGCCTCCAGGAGCTGAAAATCCCCTTCCACTTCCGACAGCCAGCAAGAGAAAGAGGGCCTTAGTTTTACAGCAGAGCATGTACACACATACACACACACACACACACACACACACACACACACATGCAAACTCTACCAACTCTCAGGTGAGCTTGAAAGAAGACCCCAAGCTCCAGAAAAAAATGCAATCTGACAGAGTGATTTCACCTGTGAGACCTTCCGTTCACTCCTGCCTAGAATTTCTGACCCAGGGAAATTGTGAGATGACAAATTTGTGTTGTTTTAAGCAGTTCAGTTTGTGGTAATGTGCTATGAACACAGAAAACAAATACAGTGCTCTTTAAAATACATTACTTCTTCAGACTTTTTTCCAAATTAGTTAAAATAAAGTCATTAAACAAACGCATGTATTTTTAAATGTTAAAACGTTACCAGGATTTTATACCTAAAGAAAAATTTCTTCCCCCCAACAATTTATTACATTCATGTAATCCATGTAACTACCCTAGTACCAGTGAGAGAAATAATCTCATGTCACAAATATTAAAGCATTTATGTGAGTATAGGCTCTATCTCGGCACTCAAAGTGCAAACAAGGAATGAGAGCATCAGTATCTTCTAGAATCTTGGTGAGTATGCAGAATTTCAAGGCTTACCCTAGATCTACTGAATCGTAATCTGTATTTTCACAAGATACTTGGGTGATAATGCTTTCACATTAAAGCTTGAAATTCATTTTTCCACCTATTTGTTAACAATACATACCTCGAGTATCTTCTTCTGGGGAAGGTTTAACTATCCAGCTTAGGAAGTGTCGTGAAATGATTCAAAGTGAGATCAATTTCCAGGACTCCAAGAGGGAAGGAACTACCTCCAATAAGGCAGTTAGAGAAAGAAACATATACATGGCCTTTATTTGATGTTGGAATTTAGTCATTAAAAAGAGAAATACTTGTTTGTAGCCATAAAATTTAGTGGTGGGAATTAGGGTCTGGTGTAGTTACCTATAAGGAATAATGTTTGCTTTACAATATTGCAGTAAAGATGCTAAGACAAATTAGACAAATCGAGATAAGCAGTGTCCCTCACAACTGTATTTCTCAAAATCTGATGGTTGTATTCCTCAGGACTCTCTGAAGTCCTCCTGAATTTGGAATCTTCACTCATCAGTTTTAAGTATATGAATTTTAACAATCCTCTGTAGGTGATTCTGAGTTATAGTTTGAAAACTACTTTAAATTCTAAAATAAATTGCTTTATTTTGTTGTGTAACATGTTACTAGGTACATAATTAATTTGAAGTTGTTGACATTTTCAACTTCTTAGTTTCATGGCTGTAAGACTTATTTATTGACTTTTTGGGGTTTGCTTTCATTTGTGTAGTCCTATTTTGTAAATACATTTTGTGATCTTATGTTATTGGAGGAGTTTTCATATGCCACTAAGCCATGTGTGTGTAATGTTACAAATTGTCAGATAATCTTAATGGATCTGAAAATGGATTCAGCTAAAATAATTAAAATAGGCATAAAAAAGCATTACCTCTTAGTAAATGCATTAAGTTTATGGGATAATTTTATATATGAAGGTTTAGATCATTAAACAATCGTTTATTAATCTGATCCAAGGTTAAGCAAAATGAATCTTGCATCCTGTCTACCCATGGATCAGAATAGGATTGGAGGAGGCATGGGCAAGTGCTGGGCATGAAGATAGCAAATGGAGTGGCAAGTCCATATGCAGACCAGACACCCTTGTCCTGAGGACAGCTTGTGTTTAAAAAAAAAAAAAAAGAGCCTCTGATTTTGGAAGCTTCGTTACAAACAATAGATCGGTTGCTGAAGGTCCTAAGTAGATGATGTACCTCTAGATGAAATTAGCAAAACAGATATCAGAGTGAAAGCAATAGAAGACAACACCATGATTAGTTAGAACAAAGGAGAAGAAAATAGCGAATGACTCCATACAATGAGAATTATTTGAATGAATTCAGCTATACTTAGAAATTTAGAAGGGATTGGTTTAAAAAGGGAGCAAGGGTCCATTTCTACAGATAGCCTACGAGAAAATCAGAGCAATATTAAATTATGGCTATCGAGACATAAAGAAAATGTAGCCTGGGAAATAAGGGATATTCCTGAATCATATAGTGGACCCATTTTAGATTTTATACCCAACTTCTCCTTTTATGCTAACTATCATTGATTTTGAGGAGATCTCCATTTTCAGAAGTTGCTATGGAAACAGTTGCATCTGTTTAAAAGTGACCTCACTACCTCACTCCAGAAAACTGATTGTATGAATTTGGGGCATTTTAGCTAAGATGGGTCAACTAGTTCCTTCCTGAAATATTTAGATGAGCGACTAGGGAATTCAAGACAGTCTTTTCACATAGTTGTAAGGGCTACATTTACCCTCAGAGATTGTGGTGACCATACCTTTCTCCACATAAACTTGTCTGCAATGGGAAAGAAGAAAGATAATTTTCAGGGAAGGAGTGTTGTCATGGTTAATTTTATGTGTCAAGTTGACTGGGTCATGAATTGCTCAGATATTTGGTTAAATATTATTTCTGAGTGTGTCTGTAAGAGTGTTTCTGAGAGAGATTAGCATTTGAATCTGTAGACTAAGGAAAGTGGATTGTCCTTTTGATCTAGTTTGGATATTTGTCCCCTCCAAATCTCATGTTGGAATTTGATCCCCAATGTTGGAGTTAGGGCCTGGTGGGAAGTTTTTGGGTCATGGAAGCAGATCCCTCATGAATGATTTGGAGCTGCTCTGGCAGTAATGAGTAAGGTTTCACTTTATTAGTGTCCAGGAGATCTGATTAAAGATCAGACTGAAAATAACCTGGCATTTTCTTTCCCTCTGTCTTCTTCCTCCCTCTCTCATCATGTGATCTCGCCGGCTCCTCTTTGCCTTTGCCATAGTAGAAGCAGTCAGAGGCCCTCACCAGAAGCAGATGCTGACATCATGCTTCTTGTATAGCCAGTAGAAGCATGAGCCAAATAAATCTCTTTTCTTTATAAATTACCCAGCTATAAATTATCCTTTGTACCAACACAAATGGACCTATCCATCTCTTCAGCATAGATGGGCATCATCCAATCCCTTGAGGGGAACCAAAAGGCATAAGAAATAATTTTTTTTCTGCCTGACTGATTGATCTGAGACATTGATTTTTTCTTATCTTCAGACTGGAACTTACACCATCAGCACACCTGGATTTCAGACCTTCAGATTCAAATTGGAAATATACCAATGGCTTTCTTGGGTCTCCAACTTGCATATAGAAGATTGGGGGAACTCTTAGCCTCCATAATTCAATAAATCAATTCTTTATTATAAATCTCTCTTTCTCTCTCTCACCTGTTAGTTCTCAAGAGTCTTGACTAATGCTCTAAAAATAATAGTAAAGATTCAAATATTTTTAAAACATGACTTTGGCTGTTTACTAAAACATCTGTGTGTTAGAAGTTGACTATGGCAATTCTTCATAGACCAATTTTAAGTTTTATTTTTTCAGCCCTCCCACCTGCAGCATGGACACACATACATAATGTTCTGAAAAATGGTTTGCAATCCTCAAATAAGGGAGACCCTTATATTCATAAGTATATAATATAAACTAAAAAATACACACATAACACACACACACACACACAGAGAAAGACAAACATAAAGCAATTAAGAACATATTTTGAAAACAGGAAGAGTAGCCTTATATAAGGTCAAATATACATTAGAAAGCATATTTAAATTTCCACTTTGAAAATTAATATAACAAACACAGGAAAGTATACATATCTCAAACATGATTTTGATATAAATTTGAAAAAAGGCAGTGACAGTATTTATTCAGAGGTTTTAACTTTTAAAATATAAGTTATAACCTTAGAGGATAGCAGGTTGATACCCCTCAATAGAATACACTAAAAGAGAATAAGAATTTCATCACCCCCAGTGTGTGTCTCCTCTTATTTCTGAAACCTGAATAAATTTTGTTTCATAGATTTTATTAGACTCTTTAAAGAGACTTTTTAAGCTAAAATTTATTTCTCTTACTACCACCCAGAAAAATCTGGGTAAAGGAGTATTAGAGGAGAGGTATGGGAGACATACATGAGGTATGGCCAAGAATTAAGATGTCCAAGTTGGTTAGGAAATAGAGTGAGGGTAGGAAAGAATTCCAAGATAAGGACAGAAACAGAGTTTGCCTTGTCTTCTGAGCTACCAACTCCATACAATGATTGGAGTAAGAACTTCGAGATCTTTTTTGGAATGACTGAGCTATGTTATATGTAAATTTGAAGGATCACTATCCTGCGAAGCCATAAGACATTTAGTAGAATATCAAAGTCCTAAGAAGTACTCTCTTCAAGCATTATTTAAAGTACTAGTTAAAAATTTCGTTAACCTAATTATGACACGCATGGATAAACTATCCTTAGGACCAAGAAATCCTGGTGGGCAAGAATATGTGTACATTTGCCTTGAGTTTATTTCTACTAAAATAAGCATCGACTAATTTGATCAGTAAGTTTGAGTACAGTGGAAACACAACAATGAAAAATATTCTCACATCTCAAGAACATTAAGATAGAACTTTAATTACACATATTCCACTGTCAATTATTTTGTTGTTATTTTAAGTCATAAATCACCAAAACAAAGGTGAAGCCCTAAAGTCATGTTGAAGCAACTAAAAATTTACTATGCTTCAAGGAGAAATGTTAACCCAAGATTGTAACATGAGCATCTAAACAAAAATCATTCATTCCTTATTTATTCACTCATGTATACACTCACCAAGTGTTTACTGAATAGATACTGTGTGCCATGCACTATAGCTATTTTATATAAGTTAAAACAGAGTGATGTTTGTGTGTGTAAGAAAACTGAGAGTGTATTTCTAAAGCACCTTCTGTCTATGACATCCTATTGACCTTCTCAAGATTCTGCCTCTAGGGCATTTTGAGTGAGAAGACCTCTGCAAGACCAGTATTGTATTTTATTTCATTTTGTGCTGCAAATAGCCTAGGGCACAAGCATACGTTTCCTGGTGTTTCCAGGCACAGGTGCAATGGAAGATTATTCCAAAATTCTGAAACTACTTCACAGAACTCCCAACAGACATATCAATAGTGTTATGGCCAGTGTTAAACTTGTCAAAAGAGTGTGGATTATATGGATTCTTTAATCAGTAACAATTTTTAACTCTGAGTTCTGGGGGACCTACATTCTCCTTGGACTTTTATTTCCAATTTTAAAAAATTCAAGAGAAAATATCTATTTATCCACCTATATATTTATTTACTTTTTTTTAAGAGGTAGAGACTTGCTCTGTCCCTCAGGCTGGGATGCAGTGATGCGATCATACCTCACTGCAGCCTCAAACTCCTGGGCTCGAGCAAACCTCCTGCCTCAGCTTCCTGAGTAGCTGGGACTACAGACGTACACCACTATACCCACATTTATTTTTTAAAGTGTCAAAATCTCTTTCTGAAGCTGACAATATTAATAAAAGTA
The DNA here is from genome assembly GCF_001698545.2 of Rhinopithecus bieti. Taxonomy (NCBI): domain Eukaryota; kingdom Metazoa; phylum Chordata; class Mammalia; order Primates; family Cercopithecidae; genus Rhinopithecus; species Rhinopithecus bieti. Next base: position 1,523,639 of record NW_016811527.1, on the reverse strand, counting down.
GACTACATTTATGAGTGCTTATCAATACACAGATTGTTGTAAGTGCTGTCGGAAACCTATAAGGCAGGTACTCTTTTATATGAATTTTACAGAAAAGGAGAGAAGATATTGAAACAATAAGAAATATTCCTAGGAGAAATAGCTAGGAAATTTTAGTAAAGTCCAGTTCCTAAAACTGTATGACCCTGCTATACATACTGCCTTTTTAGCAGATTTAGTAGTATTTGGGATGCTGATAGATATTTGTCTAAGAAAACTAGAAATATCCAAATCGTGCTGGGATAATTTTTCTCCTCTCTCTCTAGGTTTCAAGGGACATTTTTACAACTTCGAACAGTAACAAATGAAGAATCAAGAAATCACTTAATTACCAACTAGGCTAATTCCCAAACACCTACCGCAGAACTCTTTTTTTTTTTTTTTTTTTTTTTTTTTTTTTTTTTTTTTTTTTTTTTTTTTTTTTTTT
>NW_016811527.1:1510864-1522995 GCF_001698545.2 Rhinopithecus bieti | reverse complement strand
TCTCGGCCTCCCAAAGTGCTGACATTACAGGCGTGAGCCACTGCACCCAGCCCTAGCCTTTTCTTAAGTACGGCAGCCAGACTGAACTCTGGCTTTGCAGGTTTTTATTTTTTTTATTTATTTTATTTATTTATTTATTTTTTTGAGACGGAGTCTCACTCTGTCCCTCAGGCTGGAGTGCAGTGGCCTGATCTCCGCTCACTGCAACCTCCGCCTCCCTGGTTCAGGCCATTCTCCTGCTTCAGCCTCCCGAGTAGCTGGGACTACAGGCGCCCGCCACCACGCCCGGCTAATTTTTTGTATTTTTAGTAGAGACCAGGTTTCACCGTGTTAGCCAGGATGGTCTCGATCTGCTGACCTCTTGATCTGCCCGCCTCAGCCTCCCAAAGTGCTGGGATTACAGGCGTGAGCCACAGTGCCCAGCCCAGAACTCTTAATGAACTGGACTAAAGTAAAAGTTTATACCTAAACTCTAAATACTAGTAGTAATAATAATAATATCCAATATTGGATGCTTATTATCTGGCAAGTACTGTGCTTATCAGTTCATATGATGCAGTTAATCTTTCCAATAACATTATTATTATCACCATTATATAGATGAAGAAACTAAGGCAAAAAAGTTCTAATAACTTGGCCATAATCAGAGAGTTAAATAGTGGTGCCATGCACCTCTGCCAAGTGTCATGAAAAGCTTGCGTCCAGGCAAAAAGAACTTAACCTGGATGCATACTTTCTTGCAAAAGGTGGATCAGAATACAGATGGCTTGACCTCATTATTAACTCACATTTGGCTAATTGATTGCTCAGAACTGATGTAATAATTATTAGTATTCTTTTTCTTTGGTTAAAAGGGAGTGCGGCTTGAGGAAGAGAGTGGGAGGAAGAGAAAGAGACCTCCTATCCCCACATATCCCCGCAATATCTACTAGATATACTAAATGATACTTATATTTATTCCACTATTTATTTTAATAAAATACTTAAAAATGTAAAGTTTCTAGTTATATATCTTTCTTACTGTAACAAATGATTCTTTTAGTTGTGTGATTTGTATTGTATGCTCTATAAACTAAAATTGAACTGAGCTCATTATTTTGTAGTTCAAAAAACGTTTCTCAGGATCATTATAACAATGGTGGCAAATCTACATACCACGGCACATGAGAAATGAATTATAACAATATTGTTCTAGAAACGAAATAATCTGTGTTAAATATCTCTTCAAGATTGCCTCATGATAATTTTCCTCTTTTTGATGTTTGCTTGCTCTTCTCTCTCACTGCCTATTTATCATAAGGAATAAGACCAGATTTAAGTTAAGTCTCTCTTATGTTTAATTCCATATATGCAGAACTTTTCTCTTGATCAGAACCTTTAGCTTTTGGCAGGCTTTGTACACATGTACCATGAAGGGACTCTTAATTTTCATCCCTCCCCAGCATTCCACTGCTATTGCTTGTTACTCTGCAAGATTTATGGGGTTTATGTTCAGGGTGGGAGTTGAGAGTCCATTCTCTTGCTCTGGTTTCTGTCTCAGTCATGGAGTTTCGTCAATATTCTTATGTCCCACGTTCCTGGCTCCCATGGCAGCTGGGTTCCGCCCTATATCTGGTATAATAAGTCTGTGTCCTGTCTTTCCAGCAGTGGCGATGACATTTTCTTCTACCTTTCCTCTAGCAGAAGCCAACTTTTGCATCAGACGACACTTACTTCTATTACTTTTCCAACAGCAATGCAAATTTGCTTGAAACTAGGTGAAAAGGGCATCTCATTACTTCTGTAGTCCCAAGTGGCATTTGTTTCATAAGAAACATGCTTCTGTACACCAAGGAGGAAAACTTTCTCAGGTCTTTGCCCTACCCACAGTCTTTCTCGTGATCAGCCAGTAGAGGCCAGTGGATACGAGTTGGAAGTTGGACTTTGACTCCATTGGTATCTGCAACTCCCAAGAATTTTTGGATTCGAAAGGTCAACTCCCAAGGAACTGATACTCTGGCCTATAGTGGTCTTTAAGAATTCATTAAAATTTTAATTTTACTTATTTTCAGCTTATCCCCCCTTTTTTTTTTTTTTTTTTTTTTTCTGGAGATGGAGTCTTACTCTGTCACCTAGGCTGAAGTGCAGTGGCATGATTTTGGCTTACTGCAAACTCTGCCTCGCAGGTTGAAGCAATTCTTCTGCCTCAGCCTTACCAGGAGCTGGGATTACAGGCATCTGCCACCATGCCCGGATAATTTTTGTAATTTTGATAGAGATGGGGTTTCACCATGTTGGCCAGGCTGGTCTTGAACTCCTGACCTCAGGTGCTCTGTCCACCTCGGCCTCCCAATGTGTTGGGATTACAGGCTTGAGCCACTGTGCCTGGCCTCATCCACTTTTGTGATTGTTTTTCATTTCTCCTGTGCTCTGCTGAAGGTTAAATAACTAATATATTCTGTACCTGTTTAGGTAGTCTTGTCACCCTTAAGAACTGACTTGATTTGGTTACCTTGTGACCTCAGCTTCCTATCAACTCAAGGTTATAATTTTGCAGAATATCTGGATGTGAATGGTGAGGATACCATTCACTTGAGATATTTTACATCTTAAATAATCTATAACTATATAACAGTTTTTTTGGAATTCCATCAAATATCTGATTTTAATATAAAGAACAAAGATAACTTATAAAATATAACTTATGGTTTCACTACCATCTTTATAATTATCATAATTAAAATAAAACATTAATTTGATTAACTCTAAATAAATAATTATGCTATTTTATATTTAATAATCAACATTATGGAGGCTAGGAAGACTTCAGAAATGTAATTAGAAACAAACTTTTTTATATAAAATAATTCATGACTTCATGACTAGAATTTATTTTGATAACATGCAAATACCTTTTGTGTGTATTTACCTGAGCTTAAAATAAATATTTATAATGGGAAAGAATTTTCTATAATAACTTCTGTTTTCTTAGTAAGACATTGTTATTTGTGATGCTCATGTAATTATATGCCAGTGTAATTCAAGTATGTAATGACGTTTTTCTTTGAAAACATTTAAATAAGTCAGGAAATTGCTTTACTCTTCTGTTTCCTGACTTAAAGCCCACTTTTGCTATGTTTATTTTATTATACAATCTGCTTCAACTCATCCAGGCAAAATATGTTCCACAAAGTATAATGTGCACAGAATGTTTTAATGGTTGATAGCTGTATAATTGTATCCATTCTTGCATTTTTATTTGTATGTAGACTTTTAGCATATAATATACAAATAGTTGGGTTTCTAAATGTGCATGCAAACATATCTGAATAAGGATTTGCACATATTTATTTTCCTTTCTTTATTATTCCAGTTGATTTTAAAAATCAGGTATTTCATGAATTAGTATTTATTTTATGGATTATAAAAGATTCACTTAGGAAGGATGAAAGAAGAATAACTCAATCAAACTGTAATGCGTAATAAGTGTGATTAGGAAGTAGAAAAGAATTAGGCTTTTACCTCTCTAAATGTATTGATGTTTTTCAGTTCATAGCACATAACCACCTTGTGTACAGATTACAATGAATTAATACAATTCTAGGAGACAGCATACATTCACATATTATGAAGGTAAAAGAGCTATTTGCACTCAGGTGTCAAGATAGCCACTAACATTTATGAACACACTTGTAAGTATATGCTTACTAAACCCCTTTCCTGTTGATATCAAGAATTGTCATTGGCAGGAATTTGACCTCCGTTACATGGGGGGGACCTTGCTTTGTCACCATTTTTATTTTGAAACTTTCTCTTTTATTGTCCCTATAATCATCTCTTGATACTTTTTCAAGGTAACAAGTATGTTTATATTCTGTGTCTTTAATATGCTTATTTTAACAGGCATTAAAAAAAAAAACCTTCTGAAGTAGGGATGATTTTTCTTTCATCTGCTGCTTTCTTTCCCAATTTGTGAGAAGCTGACCTCACAATCAATTGTTGACCCTTTGTGAAAACTAACTTACATACATATTCCCTTCTCAATTCCGTCTTGTTCCTGTTATACTTCCTACCCTTCATGTGAATTTGTTCATGTGAGGCATCAAGCAGATTGGAGATACATTGGACTCTGCCATTAGCTAATGTATATGAGATTGAGAAGTTATTTGGTTGCTCTAGGTGTCATTTTCTTCCTCTGAAGACCATTCCAATCGTTATGGAAATGGATGCCAACTGGGACTCAAATAGGCATGTGAAGTTAGCTAACTTGTCTCCTTTCAAAACCAAGTGTTTGTTCATATCTACTGCTTTATGTGGTTTTCATGAAGCCTCCTAAAGAGAGACAATAAATTGTCCCTATCCTCAATCCATGATCAAATGCTTAAATTTTGCCTAGAAGCTTGAGATGGGAAGAGGAAGGAGCAGCCATTAAAGCTAGAGTTCTGCAATGCATAGACAGGCGCTACAAGAGAAAAGTCATCACAAAGGAAGAAGAGTAAGCCAGAAAAGAAAAGAGGCCTTTTTAGGTGGTTCTGAGATCAGCAAGATAACAAATTCTAGAATCCCTGCAATTTTTAGTTATGTTGGCTACAAACAAATGCCTTGATGATAAAATGGCTTTTTGTATGTGCTAAGTATGATAAGGCTTAGGGAAGCCCATTCTTGAGTGTGGGCATGTAACCAAAAAAAGATGCATTCTTGATTTGCCTAAATCTGACAATCTACTGGAACACTTTGTGTCTTGAACAGCCCGATGGAATTGTAGCGATACGTAACTTCTCACTGACAGAATCAGATGGCATGATAAGGGTCACCTGAGTTCAGAAGAGACCCACAGGAATCCTGTTGAGGCCATAGAATAGCTTAGGCCAGTAGAGTACCAGCCTGAACTCAAGTGCGAGTGCCTAGAAGGCAATCCCTTTCAGTATGGGATTTTCGAGCCATCATGTTGGAGCTTTAGTATTAATGTGACCTAATTTGTATCTGTGGGGTATGGAATATCACAATTATATTCTGTTTTATGTATCACCTCTTCATTGCCTAGTCCCAAGAAAAAAACATTTTATGTGGAATTTTAAAATTAACCTTTATAAAAGGTAAACTCAGCTGGGCATGGTGGCTCATGTTTATAATACTAGGACTTTGGGAGGCTGAGGTGGGAGGATCCTTTGAGGCCAAGAGTTCGAGAACAGCCTAGGTAACAAGGAGACCTTGGTCTGCACAAAAAAATAAAAAATAAAAAAATTAGCCAGGCATGCGAGGTACAGCTTCTTGTAGTCCCAGCTACTAGGGACCCTGAAGCAGGAGGATCATTTGAGCCCAGGAGTCCATGACAGCAGTGAGCCATAATCATGCCACTGCACTGTAGCCTGGGCAACAGAATGAGACCTTGTCTCAAAACAAACAAAAGTTATAAAATAAAATGATTACTTCTTTGCACTAATATATTAGTAAGATCCTCTTAAAATTCCCCTTTATTTCTAGCTAACAACTGGCATTATAATAGGAAACTTCTGAAGAAATGGTACTAATTACTTTAGGAATCTTAGACAAAGTAAGAGAATAGTAAAGTGAGGGGACCATCGCCTGGTGCTATTCATGCTATATAAACAAACCCCTGTACAATTTTAAATATGATTGGGTTTGCCAATTTTAATAAAAGAAATGCTGAAACACTAAATTAATATAATTGATACTTGAATGAAGAAAAATAAGATGATATTTTATTGTTTTGTTAAATATAAGTTTAAATGAAAGATGGGTGTTTGAAAAATTTTGATAGCTTTAGACACCATATCAGTGTCCAAAAGATGATTATCTTGAGATGGGACAGTTGTGAGTAGAGCGATGAGTTTGTCAGCAATGCAGAAGTAGAAAGTAAAAGAAGTGAAAAGGGGGGGAGTTTAGCTGGTAGAGCCTCTCACAATAGGAATAAATGAGTTAAGAAGGATGGTAGATGCTCCTTTAGGAGCTCCTCCAATAAAGCCAGAGGCAGAAGCTGAGACTTGTCAGATACTGTTCTAAATTGCTCTTAAAGAAAGTTAATGGTTTCCACACCATTCACCTTGGAGTCCTAAAGATTTGCAGATATGGATGAAAGTGTTTTAAAATAAGAAAAAGCGTGGGTTAAAGGGGAAGTGTTTACCTGGTGGCTTAACTTTTCTTTTCCTGGTGACAGCACAGTATCCTTTTGGTGACTGGTGACCCACACTGTCCATGAAGCCTAGCTGATGGCCTATTGGGGCAACAGAATTGTCCCATGTTTTCTTCCCAGTTCATCTGCAAAACATTTCTCCTTCATGTTCATGTCCTCTCAATCCGATGTCCAGAAAACACTCAATGCCTTGAAAACCTAGCTGTGGTATCTCTGATTTGCATTTCTTTAGGGTTCAGATGAAAGGGGCTTTGGGTTTTTTTTTTTTTTTTTTTTTTTTTAGGTCTGAGATATCATTGGTACCTTATTCTGTCAGAAATAACTGTGAAATTTTCTTATTTTAATTTACATCATTCATTTAACTTCTGTTTGTTTTACTTTTCGCTATTATATTTCCAGATATCTACAAATATTGGTTTATTTAATTAATTTTTAAGTAAATACATTTCTGTAATATTTCACTTATACAGCATAGTACAATGGAGAGTACTTACTCATCAGAGAAAACAGAAAATATATTAACTTTGAATATTTAAGCATTAAAATATTAAGCATTTTCTTTATTAAAAGAATAGAAGTGGAAAGCTTGTTTTTCCAAAGATGATCATTTCTTAAAATAGTAGATTTTTAAAGGTAATATAAAACTGAAGAAGGTTAGACAGTGGTAAATGCATAGCCATGGTGTCAAATATTGAAGATAAGGAAAGAAAGATTGTGCCATGGGCTTATGTATGTCGCTGTCACAAGACATGAAAGTGTGAGTAGCCTAAGAACCCCTCACCTCATGAAGCCCAAGCTATGTGGAAAATCCATGGAGGAAGAGATGACATATATACATAGAGAGAGAGGGAGATAAAAAGAGAAGCTCATGTAGGTTACTTAGTTTTGACACAGTTACATAGCAAAGGGGCAACAAAAGCACTTGACCAAGGTCATAGCTAGTAAGTGTTGGCATTGAAATTCGACTCAGCTATCATGTTCCAGAGGTTGAATGTCAGACCTCTAGGCTGCCCAGAGTTTTCTTAGTTATAAAAAGGAGGTAATAGCATATATTTAATCAAACTGTTATGAGAATTTAATGTTATTATATTTCAAGCAATATTTCAGAGAATAAACTCTGGTATGTAACAATAATTATATATTTAACTTTTGATTTAGTCTTCCTGATTATTATTAATCAATATAAGCAAATATATGGAACCACATTTTAAAACCTTTTAAAATTCTCATCTAGATATTTTATTTTATTTTTTATTATGCTTTAAGTTCTTGGTTACATGTGCAGAATGTGCAGTTTTGTTACATAGGTATACACATGCCATGGTGGTTTGATGCACCCATCAACCCGTTACCTATGTTAGATATTTCCCCTAATGCTATCTCTCCCCTAGCCCCCCACACCCTGACAGGCCACGGTGTGTGGTGCTTCCCTTCCTGTGTCCATGTGTTCTCAATTGTTCAACTCCCACTTATGAGTGAGAACATGCGGCATTTGGTTTTCTGNTTAATCAATATAAGCAAATATATGGAACCACATTTTTAAAAACCTTTTAAAAATTCTCATCTAGATATTTTATTTTATTTTTTATTATGCTTTAAGTTCTTGGTTACATGTGCAGAATGTGCAGTTTTGTTACATAGGTATACACATGCCATGGTGGTTTGATGCACCCATCAACCCGTTACCTATGTTAGATATTTCCCCTAATGCTATCTCTCCCCTAGCCCCCCACACCCTGACAGGCCACGGTGTGTGGTGCTTCCCTTCCTGTGTCCATGTGTTCTCAATTGTTCAACTCCCACTTATGAGTGAGAACATGCGGCATTTGGTTTTCTGTTCCGGTGTTAGTTTACTGAGAATGATGGTTTCCAGCTTCATTCATGTCCCTGCAAAGGGCATGAACTCATTCTTTTTTATAGCTGCATAGTATTCCATCGTGTATATGTGCCATATTTTCTTTATCCAGTCTATCATTGATGGACATTTGTGTTGGTTCCAAGTCTTTGCTATTGTGAATAGTGCCACAATAAACATACGTGTGCATGTGTCTTTATAGTAGAATGATTTGTAATCTTTTGGGTATATAAACAGTAATGGGATTGCTGGGTCAAATGGTATTTCTGGTTCTAGATCCTTGAGGAATAGCCACACTGTCTTCTACAATGGTTGAACGAATGCTCATCTAGATATTTTAAAGTTTTGTTATGGAGAGATCCTCTTTTTGAAATTTTATAAACAAATTCATTAAAATTAATGAAGTTAATGAATAAGTTAATTCATTACTTTAATAAGAAAGTATTAGCTAATCATAGCAAGCTACTTTGCCATCGAAGGTTGTAGCCATTATGTCAAATGCATATTTTTGAGATCAAAGGGTAGACCAATAACAATGAAAGTAAAGGATTCTAGCATATGCTAGTTACACAAATGATTGTAATTTTATACCATAGACAACATAAACTATTGTCAACTTTCCTCTGAAAATAAATTATTTTATGTTGATACATCATTTTTTCTTTAAAAATATATCAACTTATATCAATTTGAAAATAACCCATTGAAAATCACCCTATTATTTAATCTACTTATTTATTTACTCCCCAAATATTTAAAATAGGTTACAGAAATACATATAACATAAACAAGTCGAAGAATGTAGACGGTATCTGGGTGAAGGAGAACAAAGAAAACACTGGAAAAGAAGCTAGTAAAACAAAATTAAATGCCCTAAGGACCTTTTCAGTTGTTAAAGATACACTGGGATTGGGTGGGAAGGGGAGATGGAAATGTTACATACCCTGATAGAGCTCTGGGTTATTTAGTGTATCAAAATTTGATAGTTAATATTTGTGCAGTTTAAAATATGTAAATTTTACATAAAATAACTGTGATTATAATGAAAATCGTACAAATGGGAAGTGGTTATATGAAACAAAAACTGCAAATTAGTTGTTCAATTTTAACGACAGATACATGAGAGTGCAAATAACTATTCTGTTTATTTTGAATATACTTTAAATTTTCATAATAAAATGTTAAATAAAAATAGAGGACAGAAACTTAATTCTAAAAATTCTATTCCGTTAAAGCAGACTTAATATTACTATTTATAATCTTACTAGGATATACCAGACAATCGGGAGAGGTGCATGTTTCCTTGATTTCGATGCCTGAAAGAAATTGTTCCCTTGGGCTCTCATAAAAAAGAATGTAATATGATGTATTCGACCACATTTTCAGTAAATAAAATAGTACATCCATGAGTCATCTTCCTTTGTGGCATAAATGCAAAAACAGTTCTGAAAGTAAAAGAACAATTAAATGATATTGACAAGTGTTTCTCTCCAGTTGTTTAGCTTGACAAAAATCCACTAATTTAAAAAAATAATTAATTTGCAAGTTCCAGAACCTTATTACAAATAACAAATTATTCTCAATGCCTTTCTGTTTTGTTATAGCAAAACTGAGCACTGATTTAGACACACAAATAGGTTTCAAATTTTTTAGATAGTCATCGAGTTTTCTAGTAAGAACTGAGACTTAAAATGCAGCAGTCTGGACATTTGAAGTAGCCAGGTAAGCTACTATGCATCTGCTTTGCATCCTTAACTGACTTCAAAAATAACTAGTCAAGCAAATTAAGTTGATTAACAAAATCACATGCCACCACACTGCCAGAGAAATATAGCTTTAAACTTTTATACCAAAAGAGGTGAATCTGTCTGACTATAGACCAGGCGAGATGGTGATGATGGCTGAAGGCACAACAAATCCTAGGGTACATACTAAAGCTTGTTTCCTCCTAATTTGGAGATATTTGTTTAACAATTATTTTAGTAGCATTCATCCATGTTTCACTTTCAAAACTCTAAAACTTGATCAAACTTCTGAGGTGCATAGTTATGAAGGGATTACAGCAGTGGGTGCTTCAGTCCTATCTGACTGCAATTGTTCTAACCAGTATAAGAGATTTATGTTAACTCTTCCAACCTACCTGTCAACTTACCCAGGTGTGAAGAAATTATAATTACCTATTAGAAAGACCTAACTTTAAATACCTTTGAAATTTTCAGAGCAAGACCCTCCTCCAAAACATACTTTAATTGCTTGAAATTCTCTTGTTCATCAGTCTATCAAAGATGTACTCTGTCATAAACATTGTCATCTTTAATTTGTTGGTTTTTTTTTTCTTTTTTTTTTTTTACTCTTTCTTTTACACTTAGAAAAGGATGACACAAAATTAGGGAAACTTGTTTTTATAATCTAAAAAATAGCTTTAGTCTATTAATTCCCCTGGGTTTTTATTTTGTAATAATTTATTAAACTTCATTTTCAGGATGGTGATCTTTTGTTCTATGATATTTATTCATTAGCAGAGCTTTCCTCATTTCATCGTTCTTGGGTAAAATTATATTTTAAAATGACTTTAGGCAATTGATTGTACATTTCTATGTTGTAACTTCTGTATTAAAGCATTCGATAATTAGTTTTAAAAGAGATCATTATATCATTGATGGAAAGGGACTCAGTCATAAATTTTAACATTACAGTAAAATTGATTAAATCAGAAATTATGAGATACTATGCATAACAGTTTTACCCTTCTCTGACCCTCAAAGGTCCTATATTGGACATACCATCTGCTATGCACATCAAACGCTATTGACAGTACTTTAATTATCAATATTGCATAGGATGAATTCCAGGGAGTTCACACCTGTGATACAAAGCTTGGGACCCAGTGTTTTCCAGAAATGTTCACATTTTTCAGAAACTGTATCAAGTCTTTGTCAGACTGATGAGGATTCAAGTTTGGCTCTTTATGACATTCTCTCATGTATACCATTGTGGGATAAAGTGTAAAGCATTAGTGTATTAAGTGCTAAAGTTCTACTTAAGAGCTAGAATGGTGGAGAAACACAGAGCCCCATTAAACAAACTCTGACTATAGACTTAGTCTGTGCCAATACGATGTTAAGCGTATCTATACTGGGCCTACTCAATATTATCTGTCCACCAACAGCACCTTATTTAGTCTGATCTTAACTTGTAACTCGCCATGCTTCACAAGTCAACTTTCTTTCCTCGAATGAATTCATACTTTTTTGTGTGGCATTCAGGTACACCTTCAGCCTTACCTACCAAGTCCCCATCCTTGCCGGGAAATTTCATAATTGATATTTATTTTGATATAAGACTTAAAATATTTGCTAAATCAATTCTGTTATCCTTGAGTTGCAACATGTAAACTAGCACAGTATTTCTGTAGCAACAATTAATTTATATGAGTGTTGCCTCTTAGTACAGTGTTGAGTCCAAGCAATTTATCGGGGTAGATAGGACAGAGATTCAGTACTCCATTGGTGCCTTGAGAACCAGGATGGATTGATTAGAGTCAAGTTCTCTGAGGAGCTATGTGATTTTTACCACTTAGGTAGAAGAGGAGAAACAGAAGAGGTGGCTCCACGATGGGAAGGAAACAAGTATTAGAAACACATTACGCCTTTGGTACATCAGTATTCTTTCACAACTACATGCAAATGAAAATACCAGAATAATTTACGATTTCTTTTTTATTTTTGAGACAGAGTCTTGCTCTGTTGGCCAGTCTGGGGTGGAGTAGCACAATCTCACCTTACTGCAATCCCCACCTCCCAGGTCCAAGTGATTCTCCTGCCTCAGTCTCCCTAGTAGCTAAATTTATGATTTTATCACCTGCTCTAAAGCAGAATTATTTCTGGATTTCTCAGAAAGCAATTCACTAGTTTATGGTTTATCTAATCCTTTTGTTTTTTCTTTAATCTCTTTCCATTTCATGTTGTCATTTCTCTTTAGGCTAGAAAAAGGATGAGGATGGCATATTATAAAGCTCCCCTAGGTAGGTCGAGAAAAGCTGAATTAAATTGGGAGGCTTTTCTATTATATCTCATTGAATGTAGATGAAATTTAATTATAATAATTAAACCTTTTTATTTTTAAAATAATTTAAAATAAAAT
>NW_016811527.1:1446314-1507100 GCF_001698545.2 Rhinopithecus bieti | reverse complement strand
TTTATTATTAAAATAATAAATAAAGGATAATACAGTAAGGTAGCCTAACCTCCCACCCAAAAATAACATTTTGTCTCAAATCTTCAAATGCTTTTTAAATAAGCTATTGGATCTAATATTTGCCAAAGCAGTAAATCATGTACTATAATAATAACAACCATATTAATGATAGTATTCATAATAAAATAATATAACTGCTATTTAATGAGTATTGACTGTATACTAGGCAATGCATTTAGTGATGAACATAATTGTTATGAGGTAGATAATACTACTATTCCCAATTATATGCCTCTATTCAATGAAATATTTTCTCTTTTCTGCAAAATAATAATGAAGAATCTTATCATTTATACAAAATAGTAGTATGCCTAGAATAACTTGCATACTGGTTGTCATTCTACATGCAACTGTACTGCCTACTTCTTTCAGTGACATCACTTCATGATAATTTTTCCAAACAAGTGTAATTTTCCCCAAATTTTCTTTCTCTCCTATAATCATCTCCTTTCTTCTGTCCATTATATTATGCTCCGCCTATGAATCTTCTTCAGGGTTTCAATATCTCCTTTATACTGTGCTTCCCAGAACTGAACATAGCATTACAAATATAATCATGCAATTGCATTTAATTTCCACTCGACAGTTGAAAACCGGCTTTCATACAATTGAACAGTGTTCCAAATACTGTGTTCAGATGCTGTTCGAAGTTTGGGAGCAAATTCTAAGACCTAAAAATTTTTGGTTGAGTTATGGACATTTTAATGAATAAATAACATTTTCTTTATCACTTAGTTAACATATGCACCTAGTTAGAATTCATATCCAATTAGTAGCATAAATTCACAATGAATATATCTAATAAGAGAGATAAGGGTGAAGAGTATACCAGCTTCTCTGTACTGATCGTGCAATCTATGTGAATATAAATTTGTCTCAACGTTAAAAGTTAAAAATAAAAGTTAATTCCTAGTGTTAGTAAGCATGTAGATAAAAGCAAATATTCTCTTGCAAACTACCAGTACAAGTGAGGCCAGGTGGCCCAAGAGGTTAGAGCTAAATTTAGTAGTAAGCATCTAAGGCCTTGAAAATATATATGCTACGATCATAATTTCCTCATGGAAAAGTTAATCCTGAAAAACTCATGGTAAAAGTGTTAAATATTTATCTACATATATTATTCTATTGTTATTTATAGTATCAAATTATTAGAGATCTCCAACCTTAGGAAAATAAATGAAAATGAAAATATATTATACATATAATATTATTAGATATATTATTTACTATATCAAATAATGTTATAAAAAACATGTGTAAAGTACATTTTATTTTAAAATTTTGTAACACATACCTTAAACATTTAACACTTTATTTAAATATTTGTAAAATAATTTCAAGCACTGCTATAATCACTTCACAAATATTGATATGTTTATCCCTCTTACAGCTCATGGAGTGAGTATAATTAAAATCTTTATTTTAGTGATGACAAAACTGAGGCACAGAGAGGTTAAACAAGTTGTTCAAGGTCACACAGCTTCAGTGGCAGGATTTGATCCAGGCTGTCTGGCTCTAGAGCCTATAATCTTAGCAATCACATTTACTTTGTTTACCAACAATCAAGTGAAAAAAATAGTAATTTGTATGCTATGACTATGTAATCTAGCAAAGAAAACAGGGCTGCAAATATTTTTAATCAAAGTCAGCACTGACACTTTTACTCTGAAAAGCAGCAGCAAATAAGCCCTCACTACCCTCACTATCACTTTAGAGGAGTTTTACAAATTGCGTATGGGGTGGAAATTAAGAAAAAAAGAACAAAACAAAACAAAACAAAACAAAAAACAGAAAGAAAAGAGAAAAAGAAAATTCATTTGGTGATATTATTTGCAATTAAAGCAAAGAATAGTGGGCATATAGAGACCAATGTTATTTCTTACAAAACATGTTATTATAATTCGAATTGTTATTTGCATATAACAAAAAAATAGGGTTGAATGCTTAAAGATAGGCTCTGTAGTTTAACGAAAACAAAACTACAACAGTGGGTGAGTCCTTAGCTTCTTATATTGAGTGGAAGGAAAACACAACAGAGAAAATCTGCCCCATAGGATAGAGAAGAAAACATATTTAAGTAATCTTCTTAAGTTCTTTGTTCAATTTAAAGAATCAGTTCACTAAAGTGTGCTGTATGACTTATTATGTTATACATTTAGTTTCTTATCAGTACAGACTAAGATATTTCAAAGCACAAAAGCTAAGTGAACAAATATTTTTGCACATAATGAAGTTGCTTTGTGTATGTATAACATTATTTTTAATCCTATGGTTCCCTTTTAATACAAAGCAGGGTAAAAGGAAACTAATACTTTTATTTCATATTGTTTTCAGATAAAATAAGACCAGTTCCACAAAGAATATATCAGCAATTTGCCAGTAATTTTTAACTGCTGAGTACATTTACAGTCACAGTATCTCCCAATACCTGCCAGAACCTCAATGGGCCAACAGAAAATAGTCATTTTCTTAAGAGATATTCTTCACCAATACTTGTACGAGTCCCCAGTTATGTTCATGCACATACTCTGGCATTCCTCAGGCCTCACCAGTTTTGTGGGCCAGAGCAATGTCACTATTCACTATTACGTTTTCCCCTAAGACTGCAGGATTCATAATAGCCTCCACCTCTCTGGGAATCCCCAGGGAGAGTTGGCGCCTGAGTCATGGTCAGAGTCTTTGCCTGGCCATTTCCTGTCTCCTACTCTAGCTGCCTCTTTATAGACTGATGTGTTTTTGCTTATTTCAGGTCATTCTTCATGCCACTTGCTGAGCTATCTGTACTGCTAATATCCATTTAGTCCATAAATTCCTTGCCAACTTTGACTTTCAACATCACTTGGGTTATGTGGCATTGCTTTTTCTGCAGTGACAACTTTCAACACCACTTGGGTTATGTGACATTGCTTTCTCTGCTGTGACAATAGAAAACTGTCCTCATTGTGTCCACTTCTCTTAGATAGGGTTCCCATAGCTAAGCTGCTTGTAAAAGATGTGTGTGTGTTTCTATATATATGGTTATTATTATATGCATATTATAATATACATATTATTAATTAATATATTTATGTTTAATTTCTACCACCGTCTTCTCTATTCTAGAGCAGAGAGATACTCAGGGTTAGAAGGCTGGGTTTAAATAAAAGTGAAGCTACTGAACTATTATTATTATTATTATTATTTATTTTTTTTTGAGATAGAGTCTTGCTCTGTCACCAAGGCTGGAGTGTAGTGGTGTGATCTCAGCTCACTGCAACCTACACCTGCCAGGTTCAAGCGATTCTCCTGCCTCAGCCTCCTGAGTAGCTAGGATTACAGGGGGGTGCTACCCCAACTGTCAATTTTTTTTTTTTTTTTTTTTTTTTTTAGTAGAGACAGGGTTTCACCCTGTTGGCCAGGCTGGTCTCGAACTCCTGACCTCAAATGATCCACCAATCTTGGCCTCTCAAAGTGCTGGCATTACAGGCATATGCCACCTTGCCCAGCCTGAAGCTGCTGAATTATGTTTATTAAAGTGGCACTATATATTCTGCATGGTCTTAATTACTGGGGAATAATCATAAACAGGCAAGTCCTGAAACCTTAAGAGATTTTTCATCTGGTTGAGAGACAAAATTTACTCACAAGGTAATAATTTACCTTAATGGTACTAAATATGAATAAGTATCAGAATCACTGAGAGTAACTTCTTGAAAATACAAATGCTTGGTCTGTGTTAAGATACAATAATCACACTGTGGTTTTGATTTGCATTGTGATTATTGTATCTTAACACAGACCAAGCATTTGTATTTTCAAAAAGCTACTCTCAGTGATTCTGATACTTATTCATATTTAGTACCATTAAGGTAAATTATTACCTTGTGAGTAAATTTTGTGGTGGGAATGTAAACTAGTTCAACCATTGTGGAAGACAGTGTGGCAATTCCTCAAGAATCTAGAACTAGAAATACCAATTGACCCAGCCATCCCATTACTGGGTATATACCCAAAGGATTATAAATCACGCTGCTATAAAGACACATGCACACATACGTTTATTGAGACACTATTCACAATAGCAAAGACTTGGAATCAACCAAAATGTTCATCAATGATAGACTGGATTAAGAAAATGTGGTACATATCCACCATGGAATACTATGCAGCCATGAAAAAGGATGAGTTCATGTCCTTTGTAGGGACATGGATGAAGCTGGAAACCATCATTCTGAGCAAACTATCAGAAGGACAAAAAACCAAACACTGCATGCTCTCACTCATAGGTGGGAATTGAACAATGAGAACACTTGGACACAGGAAGGGGAACATCACACACGTGGACTTGTTGTGGGGTAGGGGGAGTGGGGAGGGATAGCATTAGGAGATATACCTAATGTAAATGAGAAGTCAATGGGTGCAGCACACCAACATGGCACATATATACATATGTAACAAACCCGAATGTTGTGCACATGTACCCTAGAACTTAAAGTAAAATAAGAAAAAAAAGAAAAAAAAAAAGATACAATAATCAGAATTTCCTGGGGTGGACTTAAGCAGGGATGTGTATTTATAAGCAACTCACGGGAGATTCTCAACTATCACCTAAGGACTGAATTGTGTGCTATGTACAATGTCTAACTCAAAACAGTTTTACCTTTCTCTTGAATACAGTAAAACTCCATCATAATACAGTAAATGTGGTCCAAAGATTCAACCACTTATTAAGAGATTAATGAAATGGCTGTCAGAGACTGGCCTGTATAGCTGGCCTGCTGAGATTTTTGAGTTCCATCTAAGATTCATTCTAATCCTGGCTATTTTAGTGTCTTTTGTGTTCCCTGCCATAACTGAGAGGAGGATCTATATCCTGGGCTGGGTGGGAGTTCCTGGACATTAGCAGATATTCAGAACTCACCAGGATAGTGAGAACTCACAAGTCACATCTATCCAGGAAGATTTGAACTGAACGAATTTGAGTAAAGCTACCAATCCAACTTCCCAAGACATAGTTACCTACCCTTTTCATCTGTCTCATCTTTCCCTCTTCATTTACAAAAGGTGAGGAGTTTAGCATTTCCCCATTTGAGAGAGTGGGTTGAGATGCATTTAGATACAAATTAGCTAAGGCCTGATATCTAAACTGACAGTTATATGAAAATTTGCAGTATCACAGGTGTGTTATAAAGAATGCTTTTCTTGAATTCTTTGATCAATTACTGCATATTTACAACAGACAAATAAACATGTTTAAGAATTCTGATTTTTAAAAAATTCTCCCAAATAATTTCAACATGGACATCATTATTTGTAGTGTAATATCTCTAAATGATGCTAATAATTGATTGGACTTCTAGAGTGCATATTTTCTTTAAAAGTCGTCAGAATCTAAAAGGCAGAAAGCTCAGGTATAGCAGTTGGAATCACTCATAGATTTTTCATTTATTTGAGTTTATTAAATTAAAAAATACATCTATTGTTCCATCACACAGATTCAAGCCACTCTTTAGGATGAGTGATTAATAAAAGCTTTACCTAAATCCTTAAAGAAAAATTGGAGTCAAATCCTAATCCAAACACAAACCCTGTTTGCAAATTAGAACCCAAATCCTAATCCTTCTGAGGCTTGTCCATCTCTACTCAAAATTGCATTGCTGTTCTGATTTAAAATCTAGCCTTCCATAACCTCTTTTAAAAGTGATTGCTATTCAAAACAACAAAGGCTTTAAGTGATTTCCTCCTCAAAAATGCGTCTAAATATAAGTTGAATATCAGCTTATTAAAATAGAAAGATGGGCATTAAAAGAAACGTTAAACAGAGACCATAAAAAATATTTTTTTGTTCAATACGACTCAGTTTTCAGGTTTAATTTTGATAGATGAACTGAAACTAACATAAGACCAAATTATTTACACAAATGATCTCTCTAAATTGTTGGTAATTCCTAAGATGTATCCATTAAGATTAGATTTAGCTAACATGACAGTGACTTCCTTTAGTTTTCAATAATTCCAAAGATAGGGAATCCAGAACTGGTGGAATAATTCCACAGAAGATTCATGAATCTGGGAACTTTCAGATCATTGTTAAACCGTCTCTGTATGTGACCTCTATTCTTGGGTTGAAATTGTCTGTTGAACTCCAATCTCTCAACTACATGAGATGAAGAAACAGAACTGGAGGAGAAAGTAATATGCCTTTTATTTACCTTACAAAGTAAGTATTTTGTAGAACAACCACTTAACAACTTAATCTTTCCATTTATATTACCCAGTTGTACGGTCACAACAAATAATAAAGAAAGCTGGAAAATGAAGTTAGAAAGTCATGTGACTAGATAATTATTATGTTTTACTTAAGTAACAAGAGGAATATAGATGTTATAGATAACCTGAAGCTTTTGCCACTGAGGTGCAGGGCAATACTGTTTAGAATAAAAAAAAAATCTTGTATGTGCAATTAAGAACATAATATTTATTGTGCATGTACCATACTTCTTAAACCTCAACTAAGATAGATTTCAAATGGCCTTGACTTCTTCCCCTCCCAGACATGACAAATGTCTACTCATCTTTAAATATCCAGATAGGATGTGACTTCTGGGAGAGAATTCTGAGCAGATGGCAGAATAAAAAATACCAGGAAACTGTCTCTCTACCTAGACAAAAATGTACTGGCAGAATCTGTCTGACGTAATTATTTGAGAACTCTGGATTCTATTGAAGGGTTGCAACTTTGAGGAAAAGGCTTGGAAGGTAAATTGTGATAAATTTCAGCCAACTTAAGATCTTAGTCCAGTAGATATTACCTGTCTCTCACCCCAGCCCTGTGGTGGGCAGCTGTGAATTTCTTCCTGAATCAGTTTATACGTAGCCTGTGGGAACCAGGATGACCAAAAAGGATCTTGTCCTCCATTATTGGAGATCAGTATTCTGACTGCTGAAATGCACAAAGAGGCAGACTGCCATTGATATTGTACTTCCTGTCATTTTTGTGAGCCACCCCTTATCCCCTGCAGTTGAAATAACCTCCATAGGATTTAGGGCCAGGATTTTCCTATCCACTTCATTTCCCCCACCTTTCAGAGCCAGACTTACGAAGACTAGAACATTTAAAAACAGCTCCATACACAGATAAAATTAGAACATGACCACACATGCCCAGGGAAAGGCTCAAAAACCTGAGAAGAACTTATGTTCATACTGCAGGCTGAACCTCAGCATAAAGACAACATATAACATTGAAAAAAATTGCAAAACTCAACAAATCCTTGGGAAAGGGGAGGATGTGCTTTCCAGTTACCATATTTGATTGAAACGTCCAGCTTTCCAAAACAAAATCACAATGTATAAAAGAAACAGGAGACAAGGGCCCATTTGAAGAAAGAAATCAACAGAAATTATTCCTGAAAAAGATGTGATGGTTGATCTACTAGACAAAGACTTTAAAACAACTGTCTTAAAGAGGCTTAAAAAATGAAAGAAAAACGTGGTGAAAATCAAGAAAATGATGGATGAACAAAATGGAAATATAAATAAGGGAAACAACTAAGAAGAAACCAAAAAGAATGTCTGGAGCTGAAATATATGATGACTTAAAATTCAAAAAAAAAAAAATCACTAGATGAGTTCAAAGGCAGATTCCAGCCAGCAAAAGAAAAAAATCAGCATACTTAAAGATAGGACAATGGAAATTATTGCATCTTTCAAACAAAAAAAATTGAAAAAATCAAATAGAGACTAAGAGAACTGTGAGACACCATGAAGCAGACCAGTGTATGTACTGTGGGAGTCTCAGAAGATAAATGGAGAGAGAAAGAAGAAGAGAGAATATTTGAAGAAATAATTGTGAAAAGTTCCCATATTTGAAGAAAGGCATGAATACAAATATCCAAGATGCTCAACAAAATCCAAGTTAGAAGAACTCAAATAGATTCACATTGAGACATGATATAATCAAACTTTGAAAAGACAAAGAGAGAATGTTGAAAGCAGCAAGAGAAAAACTTATTATATACAAGAGATCTTTAATAAAATTACAGTCATCCCAATAGGATAATTTTTCAACAAATATTACTGTGAAACTGGATATCTGCATGTAAAATAATACATTTGAATCCTTACTTAACAGATACATAAAAATTAACTCACAGTTGATCAAATCCTAACTGTAAATCCTGAAACTATAGAACTCATAGAGGAAAATGTAGGGCAAATCTTCAGGACATTTGATTTGGCAGTCATTTCTTGATTATGACACAGAAGACACAGGAAGCAAACAAACAGACAAATTTGCACTTCAAGAAAACATTTTAAAATTATGCATCAAAAGATGATAAACATCAACCGAGTAAAAAGACAATTATGGGATTTAAAAAAATTGGAAATTATATATCTGAAAAGGGATTAATGTCTATAATATTTAGAGAACTACTAACATTCAATAACAAAAAAATGTGATTCAAAAATGGTCAAAATACTTTAATAAACATTTCTTTAAGGAAGATATATCACTGGACGATAAGCACATAGAAAGATATTCAACATCACTAACTTATTAGGGAAGTGCAAATCAAAACTATAGACATCACCTCACACACATTAGGATGTCTACCCCCCCAAAAAATCAGAAAATAAGTGTTTGTGAGGATGTGTAATGTTTTTTGCACTGTTGATGGAAATGTAAAATGGTACAGCTACTGTAGAAAACCTTATGATGATTTTTCAAAATTAAAAATAGAATTACCATGAGATCCAGCAATTTCACTTCTGAGTATGTATATAAAAGATTTGAAAGCAGGATCTCAAAAGATATTTATACACCCATATTCATAGCACAATAGCTGAAACCTAGAAGCAGCTCAAGAGTTCAGTGACAGAAGAATAGCTAAGCAAAATGTGGTGTATACACACAATGGACTATTTCTCAGCCTTTAAAGGAAAGGACATTCTGGCATATACCATTAAATTGAATGAAACCTGAGGACTATGCTAAGTGAAATAAGCCACATACTTAGAGTAATCAAAACTATAGGAACAGAAAGTAGAATAGTGGCTCCTGGGGCTTGCAGGAGGGAATAATAGGGAATTATGGCTTAATGCATACAGAGTTTCAGTTTTGCAAGAGTAAAAGATTTCTAAGGATGGATAATAGTGAGGGTTGTATAGTATTATGAATATAATTTACACCACTGACCTAAACCCTTAAAAGAGTTAATATGCTAAATTTTTATTATATGTATTTTACCTCATTCAATTGAGAAAAAATAATCTTTCTTCAGAAAGCTGCCCTTTACCACCAGACTCTAATCTAGCATGAGTGACTCACTCTCCTCCGTACTCGTATGTCAAATTTCGTAGTTGCTGAATGTAGAATAAGATGCCAATATGACTTCAAGTTGCTGCTCCAAACAAGTTCTGTGTGGTTATACTTTGTCAGATCTTAATGTGATTCTTAACAAGATAACTTGTAAAGTTAAATTCCTGCCTCTGTTTACTCAAAACATAGGAGTTACAGTATGTCTGTTGTCCTCAATTGGAAGACGTCACCAGCTGGAAGCTATGGATCTCCAACCAGGGTGCAGACAGCTTTGTCTAAGTCAGACGTCAGTAACCAATTAATTAGTGTATTTCTTATTGGTACGCTTGTTTAAAAAAAATTCTCTAAACTCACAGTTTTAATCTGCATTTACTTAACTTTGGGTGATTGTTTCTTATCTTTCCAAACTTTAGACTGTTTTTTTTTTTTTTGCTGGGCCCTAAGCTATTTACATATTTCACCCCTTAAAAACTAAGGTCCTGACTTGGATCCACCACCTCCTCAGACACGCAACATATTCTAGGATCTAGGATCTGAATCAGGCAATTTTCTTAATGAAATTTATTGTTATTTTAAATTTTGCTGGAAAACATATGAATTGGAACTCTCTTGGGAAAATGGCGATATACAAACACTCTGGAAAAGTGGAGAAACTAGAATCCTATAATTTAGAAGATACTAGTGGCTATTCTTCCACTGGGCAGTGTTCTGGGAATAAATTGTAGTAGGAGAGCCTAATAGCCATACCAAAGAGAGTTAATATTAAAAAAAAAGAAGCTCTAAAAATCAGGACAAAAAAAAATGTTATAAAGGCATTCTGTGACACAGGCATGCACTGTTTGAGCCTGTAATAGCTCCCCAGATCATGTTGTTATAAGCATGATAAAATAGGGTGAGGGTTTTTGTTTCTGTTTTTATTTTTTTATTTGTTTTCCTTCTTGTGCAAAGGCATGGGTAGATTACATTAGACAGCTAAAGTCTTAAACATTGCCAGTTCGAAGAAATAAGCTGTACATTCCTGCTATAGTTTTAGAATCAAAGGAAAGCCTTTATGTGTTTAATAGAGTAAGGGGAAAATAAGCAGGTATTGTCATTTCAGGTGCATCAGATACTTTCTCCTGACCCTTATGTTACCAATTATGTGTATTTTGTGACAAAGTTAATTTGTGGAGAAAACCTTGTAAAGCAAATTTGATAAATCTGATGTATTTTTTAGAGGTAGTTTCTTTTTGAAAATAACCATTTTATCATCACTCTTTATGTCTACTCTCTCAATGCCCCTTACAGACATGGAACCTAGAAACATACTCTAGAAACCTACCATTTTAGAATTTAAAATGTTGAGTTGAAAAGAATTTAAAGAAGAGACTTCGATGCCAATATGTACAGCTTTTATCATTATCCCAGAAAAGTTCCCAAGGTTTCCAAGCTGCCTGAAGTTCCATTAATCTGGACTAGGCTAAATTAAACATAAGATAGTTCAGCTGTGTTTGTTTTTAATTTGCAAAGGAATTTAGTGTTCCCAAAAGTGAGGGACTAGCAAATGAGGTTTCAATCAATCAGGAATATTTTGGGCATCTCTGCCAGGAGCATTAATGGGAAAGACTTGCTGTTATAATCCAGAAGGTCTTTGGCAGGTCCTCAAACAAGATAAAAATAAATTTATAAGAGAATATGAAGCCTAAAAACTGGTCAGGGAAAGAGTCGGTAAAACTACCATACGGAATTTTAGCTAAGGTACAGGAGTTCTAGGGTTGAAGGAGACTTACAGTAGAGTGTGAGAAGTTTTTAAAGAAATGCTATTTAAAAATGAATCTACAATTGTATCCATTTAGGCACACCGTTTAAAAGCTCAAGTCCTACTACAAAATCCTAAGCACACATTTTCATTCTCCCTGACCCCTGTCATGCTCTTCTGTGAGCCATTTCAAATTGTTTTGTTAAGTTTCTCTGTTATTAGCACCCTATCATTTTATTTTTTATTATTTATTTATATTATTTAATTTTCTATTTATTCATATACTTTAAGTTCCAGGGTACATGTGCACAATGGCAGGCTGTTTACATAGTTTACAGTGCCATGTTGGTGTGCTGCACCCCCATTAACTCATCATTACAGGAGTATATCTCCTAATGCTACCCCCTCTCCCCTCCCCCCACCCCACGACAGCCCTGGGTGGGTGTGTGATGTTCCCCTTCCTGAGTCCAAGTGTTCTCGTTGTTCAATTCCCACCCATGAGTGAGAGCATGCAGTGTATTTCTAAATACTAAACTTGCACTGCTTTCTTAGTTCCTAAGTGCCTGACGTTAGCCAACAATGAACTATTATGGGAGATAAGAATTTCTGTCACCACTTTTTTCCCTCCTAGGAAGAGTTATAACATAGATTTCATTAAACACATACTTATCATGATTTTTTAAATGTGGTTCACTGCTGAGCCATATAACACAATGTGATTTTTTCCTTATATATGTTGTTTCCTTGCAGTAATTATGTATTTTTTTAAAAAATTTCACTTAGTTTTTACTTACAGGAAATTTTTCATAATGCTGAGACTAATGGATTAAACTGTTCTCAATGATATTTTCCAATACATGAAATAATTTATTGGTTCTATTTCTTTTTCTAACAGTTTCTTTCCTGAAAACCTCTGACCCACTCATCAATTTACACTGTTTTCTGTAGGCTGCTGGCATAGTTATTCTCCTGGGTTATCTTTTATTACTCACTTTTGTTAGAGCTCTTGATTCTGGTCTCCTAATATCTTCTTTTTTCATTTACTTTCTTATTTTCAAGGAGCGTGTCCTCCAGGAGTTTCTTGAAAAAGAATGCATGAGTGGTTAAAAACAAAACAAAACAAAACAAAAAAACTGCAAAACAACAACAACAACAATGTGACAATTCTGAAGTCCTAAGAATATTCTTGTTGTCCCTCACGCATAAGGGTTAGCTTGGCTGGATAAAGGCTTCTAAGCTAAACACATTTTCCTCTTACACTTATGCAGACATTCGTTTTTTTTTTCCTCTAATGTCTTGTGATGTAGATAATTCCTGACATCATTCTAATTCCTGAAATTTTACATATAAACTTTCCCCACCCTACCTCCAAAGCTTTTATGATAATCATAATAGTGATAAATTCTTGATTTTTTTCCCTAAGATACTACTGCAAGAACTTTGTGTTCATTTTAATAATTCAATCTTCAAAATGGCCTTAGAATAAAGATAGTATCAATATCACACCCATTTTACAGATAGGAGATAGAACACCAACATGTCCAGTGAACGGTCCAAATTCCTGCAACTGACAAGTGGTAAAGATGAGTGCTGAATTCAGGCAATCTGACATTGGATTACACATGCATAGCCACTATACCATCTGCCTCTCTTTCACAGAAGTTCTGAAATCACTAATTGTTGGACTTTCAATTTGGATACATCTCTCAGTGACATGAAGTTTTGTTGTGTGATTATTTTTCTTTATTCTGTTAGTAGGATAGGGAAACTCTTGATTAAACTTCTACTTTAAAAACTCATTATTTTGCTTTTATTTATTTATTTATTTTGTTCGTTTTTGAGATAGAGTCTTGCTCTGTCACCCAAGCTGGAATGCAGTAGCATGATCTCGGCTCACTGCAACTTCTGCCTCCCAGGTTTAACAATTCTCGTGCCTCAGCCTCCCCAGTAGCTGGGATTACAAGCATGTGACACCACACTGAGCTAATATTTTTGTGCTTTTAGTAGAGATAGGTTTTCACCATGTTGGCCAGTCTGGTCTCGAATTCCTGACCTCAAGTGACCAGTCAGCCTCGGCCGCCCAAAGTGCTGGGATTACAGGTATGAGCCACCACACCCAGCCTGCTTTTAACATTTTAAAAACAGTTTTATCCTTCTTTTCAGGAAATTCCATAAATCTCCCAAACTTTCCACTGACATTATTATTAAGAGCAATAGTATAGAATTTTGCTGATCCTTGTTTTTAATTTTCATGGGACATTTTCTGTTTCCTGGCTTTTCCCGTTAAATATATGGTACCTTGCATTTCTTTATTGATATGTAATAGTTTTACATGTTTATGGGGTACATAAAATACTTTTTATATGCATAGGATGTATAATGATCAAGTCAGGAAATTTAGAATATCGATCACCTCATGTACTTATCATTTCTGTGTGTTGGGAACATTTTAAGACTTCTCTTCTAGCTCCTTTGAAATATGAAATACATTATTATTAACTATAGTCACCCTATGCTACTATCAGATTTTATATCTTATTCCTTTTATCTAACTGTATGTTGGTACCCATTAACCAGCCTCTCTCACCCTACCTCACCCACACACACCCTTTGCAAATTTTGGTAAATTGCACTCTACTCTCTACCTCCATGAGATCAATTATTTTAGCTCCCATATGAATGTGAACATATCTTGTTTGTATTTTTGTGCCTGGCTTATTTCACTTTAGATAATGATTTATCCAGTGTGGGCAACATAGTGAAACCTTCATCACTACAAAAATTAGAAAAATAGCTCAGCATAGTGGTGCATGCCTATAGTCCCAGCTACTCAGGAGGCTTTGGCAGGAAGATTGCTTGAGCCCAGGAGTTTAAGTCTGCAATGAGCAATGATTGTGTCACTACGCTACATTTGGGTTGACAGAGTGAGACTCTATCTATGGAAAATTAAAAAAAAGAAAGAAAGAAAAAATAATTATTGCCAGTTCCTTTCATGCTGCAGCAAATAACATGATTTTATCTTTATCTTTTCAATTGCTAAACAGTATTCCATTATGTACATATGACACATTTTCTTTTTATTAATTATTATTATTATTTTATTTCAATAGTTTTGGGGGTACAGGTGTTTTTTGGTTACTTGAATAAATTCTTCAGTGGTAATTTCTGAGAGTTTTAGTGCACCTGTCACTTGAGCAGTATACTATACCCAATATGTAGTACTTTATCCCTAACCCCTACCCAACATACGCTACCTGAGTTCTCAAAGTTCATTATATCACTCTGTATGTCTTTGCATCCTCATAGTTGGCTCCCACTTATAAATGAGAACATATGGTATTTGGTTTTCCATTCCTGAGTTACTTAGAATAATGACCTCCAGCTCCATCCAAGTTGCTGCAAAAGACATTATTTCATTCCTTTCAGTGGCCAAGTAGTATTCCGTGGTGTATATATACCAAATTTTGTTTTTCCACTCATTGATTGATGGGCACTTAGATTTGTTCCATGTCTTTGCAATTGTGAATTGTGCTGCTATAAGCATTTGTGTGCCTGTGTCTTTTTCATATGAAGACTTCTTTTCCTTTGGATAGATACCTAACAGTAGCATTGTTGGATCAAATGGTACATCTAGTTTAAGTTCTTTAAGGAATCTCCATATTATTTTCCATAATGGTTGTACTAGTTTACATTTCCACAAGCAATGTAAAACTGTTCCCTTTTTACCACATCCACACATCTATTGTTTTTTGACTTTTTAATTAATGGCCATTATTGGAGGCATGAGGTGGTATCTCATAGTGGTTTTAATTTGCATGTCCTGATGATTGGTGATGTTGAGCACTTTTGTCATGTTTGCTGGCCGTTGGTATATCTTCTTTTGAGAAATGTCTATTCAGGTTCCTTGCCCACTTTTTGATGAGATTATTATTTTTTTCTTGCTGATTTGAGTTCCTTGTAGATTCTGCATACTATTCCTTTTTGAGTGCATAGTTTGCTAATATTTTCACCTACTCTGTAGGTTGTCTGTTTACTCTGCTGATTCTTTCTTTTCCTGTGCAAAAGCTTTTTAGTTCAATTAGGTCCCATTTATTTGTTTTTGCTTGGTTGCACTAGCTTTTAGGGTCTTAGTAATGAATTATTTGCCTAAGCCAATGTCCAAGAGAGATTTTCCAATGTTATCTTCAAGAATGTTTATGGTTTCAGGTCTTAGATTTAAGTCTTTGATCCATGATGAGTTGATTTTTGTGTAAGGCAAGAGATGGGGATACATTGGCTTGCCAGGTTTTCATTCTTCTACATTGGCTTGCCAGAATTCCTAGCACCATTTATCAAATAGGGATGTTTCCCCAATTTATATTTTTGTAGGCTTTGTCAAAGATCCATTGGCAGTAAGTATTTGGCTTTATTTCTTTGTTCTCTATTCTTTCCCATTGATCTACATGTCTGTTTTTATGCCAGTACCATACTGTTTTGGCAAATACAGCCTTGTAGTATAATTTGAAGTCTGGTAATGTTACGCCTCCAGATTTCTTCTTTTGGGTCAGTGTTGCTTTAGCTATTTAGACTTTCCTTTGGTTCCATATTAATTTTAAGACTTTTATTTCTATTTCTGTGAAAATAATGATGAATTTTATGGGAATTGCATTGAATCTGTAGATTGCTTTGGGCAATATCATTATTTTCATAATATCAATTCTTCCCATCAATGAGCATGGGATGTGTTTTTATTTGTTAGTGTCATCTGTGATTTCTTTCAGTTGTGTTTTGTAGTTTGCCTTGTAGGGATCTTTCACCTCCTTGGTTAAATGCATTCCTAGATTGCTTTTTTTTTTTTTTTTTTTTTTTTCTGTTTGTGCAGGTGTTGCAAAAGTGATTGAGTTCTTGATTTTTTCTGTTTTGTCATTTTTGGAGTATAGCAGTGCTACTGACTTGCATACATTGATTTTGTAACCTGAGATTTTACTAGATTCATTTATCAGATCTAGAAGCCTTTGGATGATTATTTAGGGTTTTCTAGGTATACAGTCATGTCATTGGTAAACACTGACAGTTTGACTTACTCTTTTCCAGTTGATTGCCCTTTATTTCTTTCACTTGGCTGATTGCCCTGGCTAGGACTTCTAGTATTATGTTGAATAGAAGAGATGAAAGTGGGCATCCTTGTCTTGTTTCAGTTCTTAGGGAGAATACTTTCAACTTTTCCTCATTCAGTATGATGTTACCCATGGGTTTGGCATAGGTGGCTGTATTAGTCTGGTTTTGTTTTTTTTTTTGTTTTTTTTTTTCTGCTAATAAAGATATACCCGAGACTGGGAAGTAAAAGAGGTTTAATGGACTTACAGTTCCACATGTCTGGGGAGGCCTCACAATCATGGTGGAAGGCAAGGAAGAGCAAGTTGTGTCTTACATGGATGGCAGCAGACAGAGAGAGCTTATGCAGGGAAACTCCAGTTTTTAAAACCAACAGGTCTTGTGAGACTCATTCACCATCATAAGAACAGCACAGAAAAGACCTGCCCCTGTGATTCAATCATCTCCCCTGGGTACATCCCACAACACATGGGAATTATGGGAGTTACAAGATGAGATTTGTGTGGGGACACAGAACCAAACCATGTCATTCCTACCCTAGTCCCTCCCAAATCTCATGTCCTCACATTTAAAAACCAATCATGCCTTCCCAACAGTCCCCTAAAGTCTCAACTCATTTCAGCATTAACTCATAAGTCCACATTCCAAAGTCTTATACAAGACAAGGTAGATCCCTTCTGCCTATGAGTCTGTAAAATCAAAAACAAGTTAGTTACTTCCTAGATACAATGGGGGTAAAGGCATTGGGTAAATACAGCTGTTCCAAATGGGAGAAATTGACTAAAACAAAGGGACTACAGGTCCCATGCAAGTCCAAAATCTAGCAGGGCAGTCAAATCTTAAAGTTCCAAAATTATCTCCTTCGACTCCATGTCTCACAGCCAGGTTGCCCTGATGCCAGAGGTGGATTCTCAAGGACTTAGGAAGCTCTGCCCCTGTGACTTTGTAGGGTACAGCCTCCCTTTTGGCTCCTTTCATGGGCTGGCCTTGAATGTCTGCAGCTTTTCCAGATGCATGGCGCAAGCTGTCAGTGAATCTATCATTCTGAGATCTGGAAGATAGTGGCCCTCTTCTCACAGTTCCACTAGACAGTGCCACAGTAGGGACTCTGTGTGGGGGCTCCAACCCCACATTTCCCTTCTGCACTGCCCTAACAGAGGTTCTCCATGAGATCCACACCTCTGCAGAAAACTTCTGTCTGGACATCCAGGCATTTTCATACATTCTCCGAAATCTAGTTGGAGGTTCCCAAACCCCAATTCTTGACTTCTCTGCACTGGAAGGTTCAACATCACATGGAACCTGCCAAGGCTTGAGGCTTGCACCCTCTGAAGCCATGGCCCAAGTTCTACTGTGGCCCCTTTCAGTCATGGCCAGAGTGGCTGGAACAGAGGGCACCAAGTCCCTAGGTTGCACACAGAACACGGATCAGGGTCACAGCCCACAAAACCACTTTTTCCTCCTAGGCCTCCAGCCCTGTGATGGGAGGGGCTGCCGTGAAGCCCTCTGACACTCCCTGGAGAAAATTTCCCTATTGTCTTGGGGATTAACATTCACCTCATCGTTACTTGTGAAAATTTCTGCAGCTGGCTTGGATTTCTCCTCAGAAAATGGGATTTTCTTTTTTATTGCATTGTCAGGCTGCACGTTTTCTAAAACTTTATGCTCTGTTTCCCTCTTAAAACTGAATATCTTTAACAACACCCAAGTCACCTCTTGAATGCTTTGCTCATTAGAAATTTCTTCTGCCTGATACCCTAAATCATCTCTCTCAAGTTCAAAGTTCCACAAATATCTAAGGAAGGGGCAAACTGCCACCAGTATCTTTGCTAAAACATAACAAGAGTCACCTTTGTTCCAGTTCCCAACAAGTTACTTATCTCCATCTGAGACCACTTCAGCCTGGATTTCATTGCCCACATCATTATCAGCATTTTGGTCAATGAGATTCGACAAGTCTCTAGGGAATTCCAAACTTTCCCGCCTTTCCCTGTCTTCTTCTGAGCCCTTCAAACTGCTTAAACAACTGCATGTTACCCAGTTACAAAGTTGCTTTCACGTTTTCAGGTATCTTTTCATCAGCACTCCAATCCTGGTACCAATTTACTATATCAGTTCATTTTCATGCTTCTGATAAAGACATATCTGAGACTGAGAAGAAAAAGAAGTTTAACGGACTTACCCTACCACATGGCTGGGGAGGTCTCACAATCATGGTAGAAGGCAAGGAAGAGCAAGTCATGTCTTATGTGGATGGTGACAGGCAAAGAGAGAACTTCTGCAGGAAAACTTCCATTTTTAAAATGATCATATTTTGTGAGACTCATTCACTATGGTGAGAACAGCACAGGAAAGACTCACCCCCGTGATTCAATCATCTTACACATGGTCCCTCCCACAACACCTTGGAATTATGGGAGCTACAAGATGAGATTTGAGTGGGAACTCAGAGCCAAACCATATCAATGGCTTTTACTACTTTGAGGTATGTCCTTTTCATGCCATATATGTTGGGGAGGGTTTTTATCATAACAGGATGCTGAATTTTATCAAATGTTTTTTCTGCATCTATTGAGATTAACATATGATTTTGCTTTTAATTCTGTTTGTGTAATGTATCTAATGTATCACATTTTTTGACTTGTGTATGTTAAACCATTCCTTCATCCCTGGTATGAAACCCACCTGATCATGATGTATTATCTTTCTAATATGTTGTTTGATTTGGTTTGCTAGTATTTTGTCAATGATTTTTGCATCTATGTTCATCAGGAGTTTTGGTTTGTAGTTTTCTTTTTTGTTATGTCTTTTCCTAG
The DNA here is from genome assembly GCF_001698545.2 of Rhinopithecus bieti. NCBI lineage: Eukaryota > Metazoa > Chordata > Mammalia > Primates > Cercopithecidae > Rhinopithecus > Rhinopithecus bieti. The sequence continues at coordinate 1,488,091 of NW_016811527.1, read as the reverse complement.
TTTTGTTATTAGGGATTAGGGTGATACTGGCTTCATGGAATGATTTAAGGGAGTATTCCTTCACTCTCTATTTTAAAAATAGTTTTAGTAGGATTGGTACCAGTTCTTTGAATATCTGGTAGAACTCAGCTATGAATCCTTCTGGTCTTGAAAATTTTTTGCTGGCAATTTTTAAATTGCTGATTTAATCTTGCTACTTGTTATTAGTCTGCTCGTGGTTTCTATTTCTTACTAATTTAATCTAGGAGGGATGTGTGTTTCCAGGAATTTATCCATTTCCTCTGGATTTGATAGTTGGTACACATAAAAGTGTTCATAGTAGCCTTGAATGATCTTTTGTATTTCTGTGGTATTGATTGTAACATCTCCAGTTTCATTTCTAATTGACCTTATTTGGATCTTCTTTTCTTGGTTCATCTCACTAAAGGTCTATTAAGTTTGTTTTTCTTTTGTAAGAACCAGCTTTTTATTTCATCTATCTTTTATATTTTTGTTTCAGTTTCATTCAGTTTTGCTCTCATCTTTTTTTTGTTTGTTTGTTTCATTCTGCTCGCTTTGAGTTTAGTTTGTTATTGTTTCTCTAGTTCCTTGAGATTTAACATTAGATTTTCAAATTATGCTTGTCTAGACTTTTTGATGTAGGCATTTAATGCTATGTACTTTCCTCATAGTACTTCTTTTTCTGTATTCCTGAGGTTTTGACTAATTGTGTCACTATTATTGACTCTAAAGATTTTATAAATTTTCATCTTGATGTCATTGTTAAACCCAAATAATTCAAAAGCAGATTATTTAATGTCCATTTATTTGTATAGTTTTGAGGGTTCCTTTTGGAGTTGATTTCCAGTTTTATTCCACTTAGTCTGAGAAGATACTTGATGTAAGTTTGAATGTCTTACATTTATTGAGATTTGTTTTGTGACCTAGCATATGGGTCTACTTTGGAGAATGTTCCATGTGCTCATGAGAAGAGTATATATTTTCCACTTGTTGGGAAGAATGTTCTGTAAATATCTGTTAAGCCCATTTGGTCTAGGGTATAGTTTCATTCCATTGTTTCTTTGCTGACTTTCTGTCTTGATGGGTTGTCTAGTGCTCTCAATGGATAGAAGTGCCCCACTATTATTGTGATGCTATCTACCTCATTTCTTCGATCTCGTAGTAATAGTTTTATAAATCTGGGAGCTCCAGATTTAGGTGCATGTAAATGTAGGATTGCAATGTCTTCTTATTGGACTGATCCTTTTATCATGTATCAAATGATAAGTGATATTACCTTTTTATTTTATTGTTGTCGCTTTAAGGTCTGTTTTTTTCTGATATAAGACTTGATACTTCTGCTCACTTTTGGTTTCCATTTGCATGATATGTGTGTGTGTGTGTATATATGTATATATATATATACATAGAGAGAGAGAGAGACAGAGAGAGAGAGAGAGCCTCGCTCTCTCACTCTGTCTCCCAGGTTGAAGTGCAGTGGCACAATCTTGGCTCACTGCAACCTCTGCCTCCTGGGTTCAAGCAATTCTCCTGCTTCAGCCTCCCTAGTAGCTGCGATTATAGGTATGCACCACCACATCTGGCTATTTTTTGTATTTTTAGTAGAGATAGGGTTTTGCCATGTTGGCCAGGCTGATCTTGAACTCCTGACTTCAGGTGATCCGCCCACCTAGCCTCCCAAAGTGCTAGGATTACAGGCGTGCCCAGCCATGGAATATCTTTTTTTCATCCCTTTACCTTGAGTTCTTATGAATTATTGTGTGGTAGGCTAGCCTCTTGAAGACAGTAGATTTTTGGTTGGAAGCTTTTTAAATCAATTCTGCCATTCTGTATCTTTTAAGTGGAACATTTAGGCCATTTACATTCGATGTTAATATTGAGATATGATTACTGTTGTATTCATCATATTAGTTGTTACCTAGATAGCTTTTCTTTTTATTGTATTTTTTTTTATAGGCTCTGCGAATTTCATGCTTTCAGGAGGTTCTTTTGGTGCATAACAAGCTTCTGTTTTTAGATTTATAACTCCTTTTGCCATTTTTTGTAGTGCTGTTTTAGTATGACAAATTCCATCAGCATTTTTCTAAAAAAGACTTTCTCACTCCTTCATTTATGAAGATTAGTTTTGCTGAACACAGAATTCTTGACTGACAATTATTGTGTTTAAAGAGGCTCATGATAGGACCCCAATCCCTTCTAGTTTGTAAGGTTTCTGCTGAGAAATCTGCTGTTAGCCTGATAGGTTTTCCTTCATAGGTTACCTGATACTTTTTTCTCACAGCACCTGGAATTATTTCCTTTGTGTCAACTTTAAGATAGCTTGACAGCTATGTGCCTTGGTAATAAGGTGTGTGATATATGTCAAGGTGATGTTTGCAATACATTTCCCAGGAGTTCTTTGAGCTTCTTATGTTTGTATAGTTAAATCTCTAGCAAAGTCAGGAAAGTTTTCTTCACTTATTTCTTCAGATAAGTTTTCCAAACTTTTAGCTTTCTCTTTTCCCTTAGGAAGGTCAACAATTCTTCGGTTTGGCTGTTTTACATAATCCCATATTTCTTGGAAATTTTTTTCATTTCTTCTGATCATTTTTCTTTATCTTTGCCTCATTAGATTAATTTGAAAACCTTGTCTTTGAGATTTGAAATTATTTCTTTTACCTGTTCTAGTTTATTATTGAAATTTTCCACAGTGTTTCGTAGTTGCCTAACTGTGCCTTTCATTTCCAGAAGTTCTGCTTGGTTTTTCTTTATGATATCTGCCTCTCTAGAACTTTTCTTAATTGAGATCCTCAATTGTTGTTTAAAGTTGTTTATTTTGGTTTTCACCTTTCTCTGGTATCTTCTCGAGTAGCTTAATAATCAACCTTCTGAATTCTTTATCTGGTATTTCAAAATTTTCATCTTGGTTTGGATTCACTGCTGGGGAGCTAATGTGATCTTTTCAGAGTATCACAGAACCCTATTTTGTCATATAAACAGAATTCCTTTTCTAGTTTCATCTCATTTGAGTAGAGTATTTCATCAATTATTCTTGAATTTATTTTGTATTTGTGTTTTTAATTTTTCCTCTCTTAAAGATGTGACTTTAATGTGTATAGTTTATTACAGCCTAGTTTGATTCTTGGTGCCTGGTTTGAATCTGTATGAGTACCTTGGTTATTGAGAGTCTTTGTGTGCTGACTTTCTCAAATGCTGGTTATAGTACTTATGTACTTGGTGTATGGGTAAGTTCACTGTTTCCTATGAAGTTTAAAAAGACAGAATATCTTAAAGCTTATATCATTCCCCTGTGTTGTGTACTTTTTTATTTACTTAATTTTTTTCTCATTTTTTTATGTAATGAGTTGATGGTTTAGGATTCAAGCCAGCAGGAGATCTAGGCCAATATTCCTGGGTAGAAACTAGATGTAGCTAAAGCAGGTGGGTAGATGCAATAGCCAATTGTGGACAGAGTCTCCAGCCTTGATGAAGGTGGCTGGGGAGCTGTCAGTTAGATGCACTGCTATTTTACCAGGTTGAAGAGTGGAAGTTACCTCAGCTCCCCTGCCAAGCCAGCAGGAAAGCTGTACATCTCCCAGCCTCAATCCTGTCCCAGTGTTCTGGCTATTCAGATCAGACAGGTACCTCTTTTTGTCTATAGAAATGTTGATGTTCCAAGTAGAAAGGAACTGTGACTCTGCCTCTCATACAAGCTGGAACCTGGAGAGTGCTCCTCCTGTGGGGATGCAATCACCCTGAATTATTCCAGGAATGCTATCTATAGGTACATTTATGCTGAGTTCTTATGGGGAAAGCCCCAACTACATCTACAGTGGTCGACAAGGGAACTACAAGAATCCCTTCTCCAAGACCCTTCATGAACATGAAGTTTGCCTGAATATTGGAGTAGAGATACAGACTTTCCCTGCTATGCCTAGCACTTCAACTGTGTCTCTGCTATAAGAAACTTCCTAGCAGTGGAAAGATATGGAACTCAAGGCATGCCATCCAGAATTCTTTATCCCACAGGGTGTTCTCTTGATGTGGTGCTCTCCCTCTTCTCTTAGGAATTTCTGAGAACCAGACTACAGTGATAACTAATGTTCTTCTTGTCTAGCCACCCAGTGGGGCTGCCACACTCCATGCTGGCACTGGGCAATGTCTTCAAAGGATCCAGTGATGCGACCTGTTTTCAAATCTCTCAGCAGTGGATACCAGCACCAGCTCTGATGGAGGTGTCAGGAAAGTGATGTAGACTCTGTGATATTTCTTAATTGTAGACAGATTTAGTGTGCTGGCTTCCTTTAATACTGGTTATAATTGTATTGAACTTTTCATGTGGACAGACTCAGAACCTCTGATTAGCCATGGTGTTGCAGGCAATGGTGATAGCTGAGGTCATGAATTTATTTTCTACTTCCTGGGCACCATATTATTCTACCTAGAGATGCTTTAGTGGACTGTGTTGGTTGGCCTCCAACCAGGAGGTGATGCTTGTAAAGTAACACCAGCTGTGGTAGTAGCAATGGGATATGAGCTTGCCCTACCTAAGGTGCCAAAGGGAGGTACTTTTGTTTCTCTGGTGCTGGAGGGGCTATAAAATTCCCAGACATTTATATCCTACACTACGAGGGTGGGTGAAGGGGCACAATCAGATGTGGGCAAGTTTAAGTGGGTCTGCACTCTGACTCTCCTTTAGTGGGGCCATCTATAGCTCCTGTGAGGGTCAGGGATGAGTCTCAGGCTGCTGGAGGAATGATCCAGAGCTCAGTATAACTACCTCTGTTACACAAAAGAGACTGCAAAGGACTGGAGAGTAATAGGCTACAGTAACTCTCCCCCAGCTCCTAGGCAGATAGCAAGGCTGATCTCACTTCTGCATTGCTCCACTAACAGCACTGGGTTAAGACCCACTCAGTCTGAGAGTCAGACCCATCCCAGGCCATAAACTTTCCCTGTAGAGATAGGAACCCTGAATTTTAGCCCATGCCCCTCCCCATCTGCCAGGAAGGCCTGGTGCCCAGCTTCTGCACTCATGTCTGCAATGCACTTCCCACTTGCCATCCTGCTCTCCATAATTAGCTTCTTATTGAAGGAGTTTGGAGCTTGTCCCCACTTGAGATTAAATCACAAAATCACAAAATTCAGTTGGGAGCTTGTTTCACCCTGCATCCCCTACCTGAGCTAGTTGGCTGCCTTCCACAAGGTCCCCTATGAGATGGATTTAGGTGTGGCTTCCCTCAGTTCATGCTGGAGACTGGGAATGCCTGCAAGTTACTTTCTGCTTCTGCTTCTACCTTTATATTTCTTGCTGCTCCCTAAATCAGTTCTGTCTCTGGGTAGGGTTAATTCCTTCTCCAGTCGCCTGTATTTTTAGATTCCCTTGCAGGCATGTATATTCTGGAGGCATTATCTCCCCTTCTCACACTCTGGGAACTAACAGCTTTTCATCTGTCTCATGGAATAGACTGAATCCCAACACTTCTTTCACACGGTCTTTGCATTCTTTCAGTTTTTCTGTTAAGTTTCTGCATTGCTTTTTGAAAAAATCTGTACACTGTGAATCTCTACACACCATTCTGTCCTTCCAAGTGGGAGAGGCATGCTGACATTGCCTCCAACCACCATCTTGGGAAAAAATAGAACTCATATTTTCTTTTCTTTTCTTTTCTTCTTCTTTTTTTTTTTTTTTAAGACAGAGTCTCACCCTTTAGCCAGGCCAGGCTGGAGTTTGGTGGCGTGATCTCATCTCACTGGAACCTCCACCTCCTGAGTTTAAGCAATTCCCCTGCCTCAACTTCCCAACTAACTGGGACTACAGAGACATGCCACCACGCCTGGCTAATATTTTGTATTTTAGTAGAGACTAGGTTTTACCATGTTGGTCAGGATGATCTTGATCTCTTGACCTTGTGATCGCACCTCCTCAGCCTCCCAAAGTGCTAGGATTACAGGCATGAGCTACCGTGCCTGGCCACATTTTCTTTATTACTCATTTGTAGAGGGACACTTAGGTTAATTACATATCTTTGCTGTTATGAATAGTGCTACAATGAACATGGAGATGCAGTTATTCTTTAAATTACTGGTTTTCTTTCCTTTGGATAGATACCAAGCAGTGGGATTGCTGTATCATATGGTAGTTCTATTTTCAGTTTTTTTAGAAACTGTTTTACTGTTTTCCACAATTGTTGCACTAATTTACATTCATACCAACAATACATGAGTTCCCTTTTCTCTGCATTCTCTCCAATATCTGTTATTTTTTGTCTTTTTGATCACAGCCATTCTATCTTGGTTAAGATGCTATGTTATTGTGGTTTGGATTTGCATTTCCCTGATGATTAATGATGGTGAGCACTTTTTTTTCCCATGTGCCTGTTGGCCATTTGTATATCTTCTATCTTCTTCTGAGAAATATCTACTAAGGTCGTCAACCGCTTTTTAATGAAATTATTTATTTTGTTGTTGTTGAGATATTTAAGTCCTTTGTATATTCTGAATATCAATCTCTTGTTGGATGAATAGCTTGTGTTTGCTTTCATCCAATAAGTTGTCTCTTCACTCTGTTGATTGTTTCCTTTGTTGTGAAGAAGTGTTTTAGTTTTATATAAAATCATGTGTCTATTTTTTGTTGTTGTTGTTGCCTGGGCTTTTAAGGTCGTAGACATAGAATCATTGCCTAGACCATTATACTGAAGTGTTACTTGTAGGTTTTCTTCTAGTACTTTTAGTTTCAGGTCTTAAATTTAAGTTTTTACTTCATTTTGAGTTGATTATTTACATAGTATATGAAAGGGGCCAAGTTTTGTTCTTCTATGTATGGATAATCAATTTTCCCAGCACCACTTATTGAAGAGGGTGCCATTTCCCCAACATATGTTCTTGGGGTCTTTATTAAAAATCAGCTGGCTGTCAATATGTAGATATATGTCTGGGTTCTCTATTAAGTGTCTATTTTTATACTAATACCATGCTGTTTTGCTCACTATGACTTCACAATATATTCTAAAGTCAGGTGGTGTGATATCTTCAGCTTTTTTTTTTCCCCCTCAGAATTTCTTTGTCTTTGGCCATTAGGGCTCTTTTTTGGCTGCATACAAATTTTAGAAGTTTTAAACAATTTCTGTGAAAAATGACATTGATATTTAGATTGAGGTTGCACTGAATTTGTAGATTGCTTTGATAATTCAATATGTCAGTTAAATATATTCCTATGTATTTTCTTTCCTTATTTTTGAAACTATTATAAAAAAAGATTGCCTTCTAGAATTATTTTCTAGATAGTTCATTATTGGTGCAAAGCAATACTACTAATTTTGTCTGTTGATTTTCTTTTATCCTGAAATATCATGAATTAACTATAGCATCATGTCATCTGAAAAGAGGGACATTTTGACTTCCTCTCTTTTAATTTGGGTGCCTTTATTTTTTTCTTTCTCATGCTCAACTGCCTGGCTACGACTTCCAGTACTATGTTGCAAAACAGTGGTAAAAGTGGACTTGATCTCTTTTTCCAATTCTTAAAGATTTTCAGCTTTTCTCCATTCAATAGAATGTTAGCTGTGGGTTTGCCACGTATGGCCTTTATTATGTAAAAGAATGTTTATTCTGTTCCACATTTATTGAGAGTTTTAATCATGAAGGGATGTTGAATTTTATCTATTATTTTTCTTGATGTGTATTGAGATGATTATATGGATTTTGTCCTTTCCTCTATTGACATTATCATATTAATTGATTTGGGTATATTGAACCATCCTTGCATTCCAGAGATTAATCTCACTTGATCATGGTGTTGATATACTGTTGGATTTGTTTTCCTAGTATTTCAATGAGAACTTTTATGTCTATGTTCATCAGGGATTGTTGCTATTGTTATGTCTTTATCTGATTTTAGTATCAGGATAATGCTGGCCTGATAGAATGAGTTAAGAATAATTCCTCCTCTTCAATTTTTTGGAATAATGTAAGGAGAAGTTTGTTAGATTTTAAATATATTTGTGTTTTCACAGCAGTAAAGCCTTTGGGTCCTGGGCTTTGCTTTGTTGATAAACTTTTATTACTAATTCAATCTCATTTTTATTGGTTCACTAAGGTTTAATTTTTTTATGGTTCTATTTTATAAATGGCACATTTCTAGGAATTTTTATTTTCTTTAAGTTTTGCACTTTAGTGTATAGTTGTTCTTAATAGTCTCTGATAATCTTTTATGTTTCTGTGGCATCGATAATAATGTCTCCTTTTTCATTTTTGATTTTGCTTATTTGGATCATTTCTCTATTTCTTGGTTAATTTAGTAGTGGTTTATCAACTTTGTTTATCTTTTCAAAAAACCAAATTTACATTTGGCGATCCCTTGTTTTGTTTCTGTAGTCTCTATTTTGTTTAGTTCTTTTCTGATCTTTATTCTTTGCTTTCTTTTCCTAATATTCAGTTTGTTCCTGTTTTTCTAGCTTTTCTGAATTCTCAAGAAGCAAGAATATTAGGTGGTTTATTTGAAATCATTCTACTTTTCTCATTTGGGCATTTATTGCTACACAGTTCCCTCTTAGAATTCAGTTTGCTATGCTCTGTAGGTTTTGATATAATGTGTTTCGACTTTTATCTGTTTTAAGAAGAAATTTTAAAATTTTCTTAATTTCTTCATTGACCCAGTGGTTGTTCAGGAGCATGTTCTTTAATTTCCATGTATTTGTACATAGCTTCTAAAGTTCCTCTGGTTATTGACATCTAGTTTTATTACACTGTAGTCTGAGAAAATACTTGGTGTGATTTTATTTTTAAAAAATGTGTTGAGGTTTGTTTTGTGTCCTAATATATGGTCTACCCTGGTGAATGTTTTATATGCCAATGAGAAGAAAGTGTACTTTATAGCTTTGCACAAAATATTCTATAAATATCTATTAGATCTATTTGGTCTAAAGTTTAAATCCAATCTTTTCTTGTTAATTTACTGTCTAGATGAACTGTCTAATACTGAGAGTGGAATGATGACATTCCCAACTATTGTTATATTGTATCCTGTCTATCTCTTTAGATATATTATTATTTGCTTTATATATCTGGGTGCTCTGATGTTGGGTACATATATATTTAGAATTGTTATATTCTTTTGCTGAAATGAATTCTTTAGTATTAGGTAGCAACCTCCTCTGATTGCTGTTTAGACCTTCTCTTCATTTTCTGGAATAACCAAAATTCAAAATATTTTTTGCTTTATGGTGCCCCATATGTTTTATTTGTTCTTATTTGATTTTTTTTATTATTTTTTTCTTTTGTGTGTAATTATTTCAAAAGACTTGTCTTCAAGTTCTGAAATTATTCTGCTTGATTTAGTCTATTGTTGACACCCTTGATTGTATTTTTTATTTTATTTATGAGTTATACTGTTCCAGTACTTCTGGTTTACTTTTAAAAAAATGGTATCTATCTCTCTGGTGAATCTCTCATTCATATCCTGAATAATTTTCTGATTTCTTTGTATGTTTATCTGTGTTCTTTTATATCACACTGAGCTTCTTTAACATTATCTTAAATTTCTTTTTGGGAATATTATAAATGTCTTATTCAATGAAATCTGGTGGGGGGAATTATTGTGTTCTTTTGGAGGTGCCATACTTTCTTGCTTTTTCATGTTCCTTGTGTCCTTAGGCTGATACTTGTGCGTCTGGCATAAGAGTTGCTTCTTCCTAATTTTTTGATTGGCTTTTATGGGAAAAGATATTTTCCTGAAGATGTGTCTATGATGATTGTAGTATTGGGTACTTCAGCTATGATTCTGGATGAATGCAGTAGTGTAGTCTTTTTATGATTTCTTTAGCTGTCAGTAATGCCAGTGGTGTCTGTGGTTTCCTCAGTGGCTTGGCTATGCTTGGTAGTGGAGGTTGTGGTGAGGCTTTCCTGGGTTTGTGGGTTCCAAGAGGTCCAGTTTTGGGGGTCCAGTGGTGGCAGCAGCAGGTCAAGCATGTCTGTCTTTTGGCCCTTGTATGGCATACATGAGTATCAGTGTTTGTGGGTCCAGCTGTGTCAATTCTTGGGCCTCTATGCATCTTGTTCAAATGTGAGCAGTGACATCAGTGAACCTGATGGGTGAGGTGGACCTCGGGCCCCTGTGCAGCATGCATGGCATGGGCAATGATAGTAGTAATGGACCCTCAGGCAGTGCTTGCTAAAGTTATTAATAAGTGTGACTGTGACAGGCTGGGTGCATTAGACCTCAGGCTTCCAGCTGATTCATACAGGTGGGTGTTGGAGCTGGTGTTAGCAGTAGACCATGAGGGCATATACAAAGGTTCCAAGAACGAGTGAATAGATGACAGTGGTGATGGACTGGGCAAGGTGATCCCCAGTCCCCAGGCAACCCACTCAGCCATTGAGGGAGGAGAATGACAGGCTTGCCAGGCATATCTTCAGGTTCCCTGGTGGTATGCATGGGCACAAGCTGTGATTAACTGAAGGTGGTGATCCATGGTGGTGACTGGGGAGAGCCTGTCCTCAGGGTGCATACAGATGTGCAGCAACCCTGTTGCTGACAGTAGGGTTGAAGACTTGTCAGTGGATGTAGCCCCATGTATCAGGTGGCTTTCAGGCTCTGAGGAGTGTGTGCTTCAACCCTCAGTTGTAATGGCAGCTATAGCAGTGTGCAGAAAGAGCCTGTCCTTTGGACATGTGCTGTGCACAGTGCCTGTGGTATGGGAAATAGGTTTGCAGTCAGTAAGAGTGGCCCCAGGCAGGGTGGTGGCTTTCAGGTTCTGCCTTTCTGGGAAGTGTATGCTTTGGCTCATTTGCTCCTACAGGTAGCCTCCCAGATGAACTGCACTGCCTGTTCCCTAGGATGTAGGACCTTGTGAGGGCTAGTTGTAGAGACTATGCTAATTAATGACATGCCAGGACCAGACTCAGATTTCTCAGCAGCAATTAAATGCATTAAACACTTATTGATATTCATGGCTATTAACCAGGATCTATGATTCTTTCCATGGCACTAGTCATTCATGTTAGTGTTATTTATTTATTACTTTTCAATAATTGTTACCTTGCATCAAACCTAATTTTGAGTTAAATATATGGGACCACTGATTAAATAAAAAGAAATGTTCAATTTTATCATAATCACTATTTTCTAGCATTTCTTGCCTCCTATATGCTGGACCGTATGTTAGATAATTGACTTTTATTTTCTCATTTAATTTTTACAAGACCATGATGCTGCAAGTATTAATATATTTATTTTACATATGTGGGAACTAAAGGACAAAAGTTGAGAAACTTGTGCAAAATCACAAAGCAATTAAATTGCAGTGTTAGCCATCAAACTCTAGTTTTTCAACCATCTAAGTCTTTTTACACTATACACTTTGACTTTTTTAAGTATTATCAATGAAAATTCACTTTTGACTTTGACTATGTACCAACTCTGTTAGTTAAAGCACAATATATTCTCATTTGTGGAACTTTAATTTGGTCTTTCTAAGTAAAATTGCTATTTTATAAAAAAAAACTTGTCAATATGAAGCAAAACAACAATATCCTTGAGTAATATGCATTATTGGGTGCACATTATCATTTCTGAGTTGCTATGCCTATTTCTTCCTATTAAAAAATGAATGCACAACTAATGTTTACTCAAGAGATGAATTATTTTGCAAATGAAAAATTATAATTGTTATATTCAGTCACATTTCAACCTTACATCATCAAAAGGGAGCCTTTTGCTTGGAGCTCTTTTGAAACAATGTTTTTCTAAAGCTCTCCAGCCAGCTTTAATGATTGTAAAATATTTAGGTATTTTTTAAATGTTGTAGACCAAATAGAATAATGCATGAAAGCAATAAATAAATAAGCAGACAAATCACATCTAAAGCAGACTGATAGTGAAGCTTTCACAAAAGAGTTGACCACAGAGGTTTTAAAATCCATTTGATAGTTTTTATTTGTGGTAGAGAGATTCTTAAACAGCTGAACCTCCCTGCCCTTGGAAGAATACAGAGGAAGCAGTGATTAAGATATTATTATCAAACCAGTGAGACATGTTAACCACAATGAAAAATACTGAGCATTCTGGAAGGAATACATAGTGAAGCTACCAACTTTTGGCTACCTTCCAAATCCCAATTTATCTGTAGGCATGCCTTACCCCAGGGGAAATAATGTTCTTTGGCCAAGCAGTCAAATTCTGCCTCATCCTTGTCTACAACCTGGAAAATGCTTTTTAAAAGACTGCTCTAGACTTCTCACCAATGTGGAGTCAGGTCTTATTCACACAATACCTTTGTACCATAGACTTGTCCAACACCATTGAAATTAAGGGTTTACCAGAAGGAATCCTTTTGATTTGGAACTCCTCTTTCTTTCTTTCTTTTATCTTGTAATGTTTTTATATTTTCAAAATATCCACAATGGCACTTCGATGTGGCCGTGTTTTCTCCAGTAAGTACTTTTCTGTACTTCAATCACCTCTATTTAAGAAACAAACTCTGATATGTCCAATTTTTGACACACACTAATTTTTTATTATGAATTCATATGACAAACATGCTACCTTAGTCTTAATATTAATGTGTTCATTGAAAATGACATGGAAGTAAGAGCATTTAGCCCTACAGAGAATTAATTCGCATGTAATTCTCAGTATATCATCTATTGTTAATTAGCAGTTAAACCATCTTCTTGTACATGACCTGCTGATTTTCAATACAGTGTTCTATTTTGGAGGTCCTAGGGGAAAGAAACTTGAAAGGATTATTCTATTTTGTCTTTTTGAAAATAAAATATGAAACCACAACTATGATTTTCCCATTTTAACTAACATATATTTTCCTCATTTTGCCCATTTCCTAGATCTATGTCATAAGCATTATCCCTTCCCTTTCTAATAAAACAGTAATCAAATCACTACACATTGATGAGTAAAATTAATATTCACAACTAAGTCTTTTTTAAAGCTAGAACTTTTTCTATTTCTTCATATTTACAATTCTTAGAGGAATGTTTGATATGATTGCTAGATAAAACTGTGAATGACCTGATGTTACTGCTATTTTTTATGTTTTCATATACATATTATAGGAGACATGCAGCTTTTTTAAACAAATAAATGCATTAAGAAATCTGATAAGTCATGAAAAATAAATTTTGAATTTTTTTTAGCACACTCATATTTACTTATCTCAATAGATGCCAGTAGAGTAAGACTATGGCTAATCTATTCAAATCATTCAAATTTATCTTTAAAATGCATAATTAAGGCTGGGCGCAGTGGCTCACACCTGTAATCCCAGCATTTTGGGAGGCTGATAGGCAGATCTTTAGGTCAGGAGATCGAGACCATCCTGGCTAACACGGTGAAACCCCATCTCTACCAAAAATACAAAAAATTAGCCGGGCATGGTGTTGGGTGCCTGTAGTCCCAGATACTTAGGAGGTTGAGGCAGGTGAATGGCGTCAACCCGGGAGGCAGAGGTTGCAGTGAGCCGAGATCGCCCCACTGCACTACAGCCTGGACGACAGAGCGAGACTCTGTCTTAAAAAAAAAAGTGCATAATGTAATGTGTATGTATGATATGTCAGAAACTCAAAATACTTACAAAAATGAAGAAATGTCATTTTTATATTTTTGAAAGATGTCACTCTACAGACCAGGACTGCTGACTCAGTGTCTGTGGGACATTGTGCCTCATTCTCCCCTATCTTCTGGGTTCAGACTTGGCTCTCCCCATGATGGAACCAAATCCTTGTCCCTGTCCTTTGACTATCACTTTCGTTCACAACTTCCTTAGTTTGATAGTAAGACCAAAGATGTCAAAAATACATTATTTTTTCAAGGCTTTTATGGCTTTTGATTTATACTCATCTTGAGAAGAGGTTGGTTATTAAATTATCTTCTTCACTGCCAAGGAGCAACTTATATTTGCTCAATCCACAAAGCATTTTCACATACATTATCTCATTTGGTTCTCACGAAAACTCAGAGAAGGTAGAATTAATGTCATTTTACAAATGAAGAAAAGAGTCTCAGAGAAATTAAATGATTTTCCAAGGTATCAAAAGTAGATAGTGGTGAAATCAAGAGGAAAACTTGGGTTTTTGACTTTGGCATACAATTATTTTCCCCCTTTATTACACTTCAAGATATAGACATGAAATCTTGGTTTTTTTTTTGTGTGTGTACTCCCATTAGGCAGCAGGTCTTGGAAGATGATAAGGTAATCAAATAAAGAAGAATAGAAATAAAGCTGATCTGGATTGAATTTAATATAAGGTTTCCTATCATATGACATTATTTCTGTATCCTGGGGGAGCAGGATTATTTGTTCCCTTTCAATATTATATCTCACATTGTCCCTTAATGATATAGCTTTACTTAAATCTGTGGTGCCACGGCTACAGGTTGACTTTGAGACAAGCGCCATAAAGACAGTGCTCTCATTAAACACAGTTTTAAAGAAATTGAAATGCTCCTATCTTTATTTTATAATTTGAATAGAAATGGGCTCCTGAACTATCTGAGGCTAAGATACCATTCTAAATATCTTCAACCACTAAAAAATTTAAAATCTGCTTACCTAAGCTGCATATTTAAATTTATAAATTTTCCAGGTAAGACTCTGGAAAATATGAAAATTGCAATATTTGAACAATCAGCTCCATCACTTTAAGTTAATTAAGAACTTGAACTAAATTTATTTTGAATTATTTATGCTTCTAGCTTCACATTTTTAGAGTTATGAGGACAGAAAAAAAGTTCAAAACACAGGCTTTGACTTCAGATGACCTAGGTTCATAACTGTTCTTACAGTTACTGAATTCTTGACTTCCAGCAAGACAGTTGATATCTGTGTGCCTTGGTTTGTTTTAAAGATTAACTAAGGTAATGCACTTGTAATTAATCAATACACGGTGTCTATTTTTTTTTTACTATTATATATTCAAAGAGAATACAAAGTGCCTAGCATCTTATGTCATCTCTTATAATAATGGTGTTTTGAGAATGGTAACTTAATCCTTATTTATTTATTATTTGTCATCACAGCTTTTATATTTCTATACAAATTTTTGGTAATTTTGATCATTAGTTTAGATATATATTTTTATACTTTTGTATTTGTGTAAGGTATAGATAAAGCCTTCCATACATTTCCATACTATACCCAGTCTTTGAAAACAGGAAATTTCCTTAATTTCCAAATACATTTTAGAGATATTATACCAAGTGATACATCTTACATTAAAAATTTTAAATACATGTAATTAAGACTTTTTTGCCTTTTGCTGGATAATTGAATTGAATTAATGTTGGCATTTTATATGCCTATCTTGAATTAGGCATTTTTGCTTGTTATTGTTGTTGAGACGGAGTCTCACTCTGTCGCCCAGGCTAGAGTGCAGTGGCACGATCTCGGCTCACTGCAACTTCTGCCTCCAGGGTTCAAGCAATTCTCTGCCTCAGCCTCCTGAGTAGCTGGGATTACAGGCACGTGCCACCACACCTGGCTAATTTTTGTATTTTAGTAGAGACGGGGTTTCATCATCCTGGCCAGGCTGGTCTGGCTGGTCTCGAACTCCTGACTTTGTGATCCACAGGCCTAGGTTTCCCAAAGTGCTGGGATTACAGGTGTGAGCCAATGTGTCCGGCCTGAATTAGGCATTTTTATGCATTGTTTTTCAGTTTCTTAATATATCATGAATATATATTTCTGCCAGTGGTTTGAAAATATTCATGCAGCTTTCAGAATTTCTAATTTATTTCAATATAATAGATTATATATTGGAAAAATCTAATTCAGCATGACGTATTTGCAGTAAAAATTATTTTGCCATAATAAATGTACGTAAAATATATTTGTATGAAAAGTTTTTTCTCTTCTTTCAGGTATATTTCCCTTAGAGTTTTTACTGAGCCTCTCATTGTGATGACTACACAGGGAGTTTTATGAAGAGCTGTGATGTGCTAGACATAGCTACCTGGTTGTCAAGGTTATCACTTCAATTGCAGAAGCTAAGCTCAACTGTACAGAGGTGGTCCTCTCATTATTCTTTCATCACTCCTTCCTTTGATGAAATCATTCTATAAATATCTGGTAATTTTTGCTTTCAGTTCAGAGTCACCCTGGTTTAGTCTTATGAAAATATAAAACGTGCTTTCGGACATGTAATTATATGGGCAATATAGGAACTGAAATAATTTAATCCAATTCACAGATTCCAAATCAAATACTACACATACCTGAAGAAAACTACAGATGATAGTTGTAGGTGGTAAGGCAAAGTGTAGTATATTTTTTTACACAGATGAGTTAAAAGCTGTCTTGCTCCTATTATAGATGCCCAAAGGAGGTGGTCTACAATTGTTGAGGCAGCCTCAGGGCTTTCTCCTGAGATACCTCAAACAGTCTAATGGTATGTCTTTACTGAGATTATGAGTATTTGGATATATCTATCTTCTTTTGACTTTATGATTCAGAATCTTTGGAGTTTTATTTGAAAGAGACCTCTTTTAAACAAATAAGCTTGTTCTTTTTAAAAGGGATAATGGTCTTTCTTTCATTTCATTCCTGGAGTGCATTTATAATTCTTTTCATACCCAAGAATGTGACAGGCACTTTGTTACCGTACCTGGGAGATAGATGAAATGCGAAGAATCTTACTTTCCGGATTTTTTTTTTTTTTTTTTTTTTTTTTTTTTTTTTTTTTTTGAGACAGAGTCTTGCTCTGGCCACCCAGGCTGGGAGTGCAGTGGCACCGGATCTCAGCTCACTGGCAAGGCCTCCGGGCCTCCCGCGGTTTGCCCGCCATTCTCCTGCCTCAGGCCTTCGGAGTAGCCTGGGACTACAGGCCGCCGCCTCGTCGCTAGCCGGGCTTAGTTTTTTGTATTTTAAGTAAGGACGCCGGGTTTCACCGTAATTAGCCAGGATGGTCTTCGATCTTCCTGACCTCGTGATCCGGCCCGTCTCGGCCTCCCGAAAGTGCTGGGGGATTACAGGCTTGAGGGGCCACGCCGCCCGGCCTACTTTCCAGATATTTTATATGACTGTCAACTAGCAAACTAGACACAAACTAGACTAAACTTGCTTTCACTTTTCTGTTTCATGTCATACAACCATGTGACAGCATCTAGTTTCTCACTTCCAGTAGCCAAGTTAATAAAATTAAACAAAATTGTGTTCTTGGAAGTTAGATTTTCATTAATCCCAATGCATCTACTTTGACTTATTTTGTAATTCCTTTTCAATTAAAATAATTATTTATTTTAGATTGACAAATAAATATTGTATATATTTATGGTGTACAACATGTTTGGATATATGTCTACATCGTGGAATGGCTAAAATAAGTTAATTAATATGTCCATTAACCTCAGATACTTAATCAATTTTTTCGTGGTGAGAACACTTAAAATGTATTCTTAGCAATTTTCAACTATACAATAAATTATTATCCACTATAGTCATCTTACGGTACAAGAGATTTTGTAAATATATTTCTTCTGTCTTACTGAAATGTATTCTTTGACAAACACTACCCCATTTCACCACTTATCCCCTGCTCTGCCTTCGACCCTGTTAACCATATTTCTCTTCTGCTTTTATAAATTTGACTCTTAGATACCACATATAAGTGAGATCACTCTCACATAAGTGAGATCTCAAATACCACATGATCACTCTTAAATGCAATTTATCTATTCCAGTTGCTTTTATACTAGACAATATTATGTACTGGAGCAAAGGTTAAATGAGAATATTTGCTTCAAGTAGTATGCAACTAATAAAAATTACTTGATGCAACAAAGGAACATTCCCAGCTATCTCAGACCATTCTACCTGCTTCTAAAGCTCCTAGTGCAACCTGGTACATGAAATGTAGACCTGGTCTCAAATCAATGAAAGCTACTATGCTACCTCCCCAAATCTATGTTACTTAAGTAATGGATTCTTGAAAGACACGTTCTGTGGACAATTTAAATTTAACTATAATAGATAAGTTATTTCTCATCATATTACAGATATGACTATTCCCTTTACAGCTTTACAAAGTAAAATTACAGTATGTTTCATGATTTCAAAATATCCTAAAGTGAAATTCTCAAATCATCGTTTTGATTCTGAGGATCCCATAGACCATTAAAATCAAGTTAGCACCTTCAGATTTAAAGTAATAATTCACCCTCACCCTTGTATATTACATGTTTTGAAAATGAAGGTCAAGGCTCTGAGGTTGACCCATCCTCTTTCTGAAAAGCATGGTGCAATCTTCTACTCCACTTGAGCAGTCACTAGAGGTAAGTGGAGAAGACCTCAGTTTAATGTCTCAGCTGAAGGGCAGACAGGCAGAGCCATTATTAATGCCTGACAAGCCGAGAACTCTGCCTCTGTGCAGTTAAAGCCTCAGTAACAGGCAGCGGAGGTTTATAATTTATAAGAATGGAAATAGATGGAGACTCTATTTCTGGGAAGAAAATAAAGTCGTAATGCATTTACAACTGATACTTAGTTGCACTTAAGTGTCCCCGAGGGTGTTCCATTAATGCGGACCTGAGATTACAAGAAAGATATAGATATGTAAAAATGTTGAATGAACATATTTTTCCTTTATTTAAACTTGAAAAAGCATATAATGTCTTTTCAGCATATTTGACAAACATATACCTAAAGGCAAAACTGTTACTTACAAAAGCCATAATACTACGGGAAACCATATGGTAAACGGTCTTTCTTGGTGATTACAAATCCCAGTTTTATAGTACCCTAGAGCTATCATAAAATTTGGAAATTATTTTAATTAAAATGTATAATAACTTCATTGTCACACATTCTCTATACACCAGATTTTCCTTAAAACAAATTTACCTTAAACTCTGTCTAGATGGGCTTTGTCTACATTAGAGGTATTTATATGGAAGCAATTTGAAGCATTGATATGGGAGCCATTATTAAATCACATTTTCTTTAGGACTGAAATGACTCAAAAATCAAGTAGCACACAATAAGACACATAAGTCTGAAAGTATTCAGAACAACTGAGCCAGAAAATACATATTTCATTTTCTACTTTTTTTTTAATAAAGGTTTTCTAATGTCTGCCTCACTCAAAAAATTTGAAATAATACCTCCTATCCTTGGAAGAGACTTAAATTTTAAATCACATAAGTCATATATATGTGTGTATGTATGTGTTTATATAAATACTACTACTACACACATGTACATATATCTCCTACTTAAAACCAGAATACCAGAATTTAATACTTCCTTTGCCTGATGATAGCAAGGAGAGTTCTTAAAGGCATTCTTTCCTTTCCCAGGTCAGTGTTAGGTTTAGATGTGCTTCTAAGTTAACAAAAAAAATGGAAAAATTTTAGGTTACTTAATTCACCTCTAAGGTATACAAACAAAATAAGAGCCCCTCAACCTTTCAAATGATAGGTAAGAATCCAATAGAAAGAAAATATAAATTAAGAATGAAGCTAAAATAATTGTTTGCTACAATAGCCAGCTTTGGGGCCCAAAGGGTACTTACAGTATGTTTCATGATTTCAAAATACCCTAAAGTGAAATTCTAAAATCATGGTTTTGATTCTGAGGATCCCATAGACCATTAAAATCAAGTTAACACCTTCAGATTTAAAGTAATAATTCACCCCACCCTTGTATATTACATGTTTTGAAAATGAAGGTCAAGGCTCTGAGGTTGACCCATCCTCTTTCTGAAAAGCATGGTGAGATCTATCAATACTGATAAATGAAGAAAGAAAAGTGGTCCTTTTTAAATTACTTCTCCAGGTAGTCATATATTAAAAGAGAAAAAAAAATGATCTGAGCCTTTGTAATTAAGGCTGTTCTAGAAAGTCATTGGGAGAAACCATAATTCATACATTTTATCATGTTAAATACCTGAAGCCTGATGAGACTAGACAGTAATATGTGTGCAAACATCAATTGTTTCATACTTTGATGTAAAGATTCATCAGTGTCTGGAGAAGCAGCCAGATAATGAACCATGGGCAATGTGTTTTTAAATTGGTCTCATATATATTTTATTTATATTTTAACTTATGGTTTCTATTAAACCACAGAGCAGTGATTCTTAACCTTTTATATATATTTTTTCCTTAATTCATAATGAAGATTTCTCATTTTCAGTGAGCAGAGAGAAGAGCTGCAAGAGATAAGTATTAAATTAACCTTGCAAATATGTGCTGCTTAACCACATTGATTGCTATTCCTCTGTCTCACCTTTGCAAAGTGTATGAATAAATACAACAATGACATGCCACTAGTGACAATAATCCTACAGAAACTTCGTTCTTGCAGCTTATTCCTAATAGTTGTACAAATATTACTCTACTTGTGCTTCATGGATTTCTAAATATATCTTCGAAGATACCACTCCTACATTGAGAAAAGCAATTTCTAATTCCTAGGGCACTTTTATTTTATTACAGTAATCTGTTCATTTATCCTTTAGTCAAATGCACACTAACAGCCTGCTTACACTGATACTGTGCTTGACATTGAGGATTTAAAGTAAAACGTAGTCTCTACCCCTGAGGTGCTCCCAGGGTTGTAGAAGGTGACATACATATAAAGAAATAAGAGGAATAGATTACTGTAGAGTCTATCACAGAAATGTATGTGTTACAGTCAAGTACAAAGAAGGAAATGTTTATCTCCAACAAGAGTTGAATAATAATACAGAGGAAGAATTATGCTTAATGGGTATTTATAATTGAAAATACAAATGAAGTAAGCAAAAAGAAGAAAGAGTGAGTGAAAGTGAACACAACCAAAGGAAAATACCATTAAAAGAAAAAAAAAAAGATTTTCACAGAAATAAGATGAGAAAAAGACTTACTGAGAAAATTTTAAATGTTATTGAAAATAACTGAAAGTGAATACTTTGATAGAATATCATTTAGATTTTCTTTTATTCTGAAAAATACTGATGACCAATTATGGAATAGATCCTTATTGAAATTTATGTAAAGATTCTGGTTTATTTTTCCAAACACACTTCTGGAATAATACTCTTTATTCAATAACTTTTCTTAGTAGATGTTTTACTTTAGCCTATTTGTTAATTCTGAAGTAATACCTATTTAATCATCGTATTGATTGAATCATGTGGCATGCAAATTAAATACACACGTGTAAATCCATTAAACCAGTATAGCAGGGTTTGTTAAATGGTTGGTAGGATATGTTCTATAAAAAATTAATTAAGATTTTGGATTCAGAAACATTATGATTTTTGATGGTTAATATTGAGTGTCAATTTAATTGGATTGAGGGATGCAAAGTATCATTCTTGGGTGTGTCTGTGAAGGTGTTGCCAAAAGAGATTAACATTTGAGTCACTGGACTGGGAGAGGTAGACCCACCCTAAATCTGGGTGGGCACCATCTAATTAGCTGCCAGTGCAGCTAGGATAAAAGCAGGCAGAAGAACATGGAAGGACTAGATTGGCTGAGTCTTCTGGCCTCCGTCTTTCTCCCATGCTGGATGCTTTCTACCCTCAAACATCAGACTCCATGTTTTTCAGCTTGTGGACTCTCGGACTTACACCAATGATTTGCCAGGGGCTCTCAGGCCTTTGGCCACAGACTGAAGGCTGCACTATTGGCTTTCCTACTTTTGAGGTTTGGGGACTTGGACTGGTTTCTTGGCTCCTCTGCCTGCCGCCTCCCTATTGTGGGACTTCACCTTGTGATCATGTGAGACAATTCTCCTAATAAACTCCCCTTCATATATGCATCTATCCTTTGAGTTCTGTCCCTCTGGAGAACCCTGATTAATACATGGTTTTTGCATGAAATAAACTAATTCAGAATACTGGATATGCAGTAGTGGCAGAAACCATTGCTAACAACTGGAATAATACTATGACATCCTTTAGTAGACAGCTTTAATAGACAGCTTCCATGTTGGATGGTATGAAAGCCAGAGAATGCCTCCTGCTTAATTAAAATAAATAATAATAATAATAATTATTATTATTATTATTATTTTTTTTTTTGAGACGGAGTCTTGGTCTGTCGCCCAGGTTGGAGTGCAGTGGCCGGATCTCAGCTCACTGCAAGCTCCGCCTCCCGGGTTCACGCCATTCTCCTACCTCAACCCCCTGAGTAGTGGGGACTCTAGGCACCCGCCACCTCGCCCAGCTAGTTTTTTTATATACAAATTATATCACCAAAGCAACTATTTAAATATGTATTTTTATATCAAATACACTCTGGCACTAGGTAATAGGTGTTTTATAGTTCAAGAACTTTTCCAATGATAAGTTTTCAGATTTTGCAAGATTATTAAAATATTTAGTCAGGGTTGGGCATTTTGACTCATGCCTGTAATCCCAGCACTTTGGGAAGCCAAGGTGGGTGGATCACTTGAGGCCAGGAGTTTGAGACCAGCCTGGCTAACATGGTGAAAACCCATTTCTAATAAAAGTACACAAATTATCTGGATGTAGTAGCACAGGCTTGTAATTCCAGCTCCTAGGGGAGCTGAGGCAGGAGAATTGCTTGAACCTAGGGGGCGGAGGTTGCAGTGAGCCAAGATCACACCATTGCACTCCAGCCTGGGTGATAGAGCAAGATTCCATCTCAAAAACAAGCAGATATATATATATATGTATACACACACACACACGTATATATATGTATACACACACACACGTATATATATGTATACACACACACACGTATATATATGTATACACACACACGTATATATATGTACACACACACACACGTATATATATGTACACACACACACACGTATATATATGTACACACACACACACACATATATATATGTACACACACACACGTATATATATGTACACACACACACACACGTATATATATGTACACACACACACACGTATATATATGTACACACACACACACACAAATATATTTAGTCAAATGCCTTGTGCTATGGGTCATTAGGTATTGTGAATCTGAGCCACAAAGAACCAGGGATGAGAAGCCCTCATCTTGGAACTTAATTGGTTTGAATGAAATTGTCAGTAAATTATATGGTTAATATTTGGATTTTTAGTCTTTTTGAAATAATTTTCATGCATTTGGACTATATTATGTGCAAACATGATATTGAACATAGAAACCATGGAACCTGACTTAGAGAAATAATATCACACTTAATGGAAACTAAACCCACTTATAAAGTATAAATTGTTAATAGTGTTAAGCAACAAGTCAAATTGTGATGCAGTGTAACTCTCTACAAATTGAAGGTCTGAGGACTGAAATAATGAGTCAAAATGGAATAATGAGGATAGAATAAGACTGATTTCCAAAATGTTCCCAGAGTTATTGAATTTTGTGGCTTAAAATCATGACATTTATCTATCTGATAGCTTTGTACAAAATTAACTACAATTCCTATTATTCCTTTTGCAGGTTAGTTTTGGCCTCAGAAGAGTTTTGTGTGAGATTTGCAAGGTAAAAGTGTTGCAGCAGCCTCTACTCTCTGAAAGTCAGTGTAGGGAAAAGCACTACTATATCTCACACAAATTGTCACTGATCTTCTATCACACAGAGATAGTGTAGGGCAGCTACCGGGGTTGCAGAGATTCCAGATCCCACTGGATCTTTTTCTTAAGTTTCCCAAACCGTAGTCCAGATGAAAAGTATCAGCTTCTTTTCCACATCACTGTATCACCAAGCTGGCAGGTGGTGAGAGACAGAGGTGGGGTTTACAATGGTCTTCACTCCCCGATGCCTTATGGCTAGCTTTTTATCTTGACTGGTGGCCTTCCCAATCTACAGTAACTTCATTCTCTTATCACAGTCAACAACTTTCTATAGTACTCACAATTTCATATGGTGGATTCCCTATAATTAGCCCTTTATTATATAACTCAGTGGTTCTACTTCTCTGACTGAACTGCAAATTATAGAGAAATTCAAATCAGAAAAGTTCCAGGCGGGGAGGGGGGGAGGAAGAGAAAACTTTTGAAAGTGTGTTCTCTGTAATGGCTCTGGGTTATCTGGAATTGGTATTTAATCTAATTATATTTCAAGACATTAATGATCCCATGGAGAATGGTAATACAGACACTGTTAATCCATGGTAAAATGTTTACTTATAATATCACCTGTAGACACCTGTAATCAAATGTTTATAAAAGGAAAGGTTTTTGGTGACAAAATACTTTCTGCCACAGAGTACTTTATAAAAATAAGGAGGGTAATGGGGTTTGGCTAATTACTTCTAATTGTGCCAGAGGACTTGGGAAAAGTAAATAATGAGTTCAAAGTTTTAATTTTCCAGTCACATATAAGAGATGAGAGCACTTCTACATCTTCCTTAGAATAAATTTTTGTATTCTGTAGCCAAAGGATTGAGATTTCTGAAAACCTAACCAAAACTCCAACTCTATTAGTAGCTAAATTGAAAAGCAATTAAATTCACAACTTCACAGGATCTTTTATATTAAAGTTAGGATATTCATTAAGGAGATATACTCAGAAAATATGGATGGGATTATATGAAACAAATTCTAATGATGCTGGGGAACTTAATCCTAAATTTTTCTATGTCTCTTTTATCATTAGAAACATCCTTTCTCCCCTGTTTGAAAAAGTTAGTTTTCTTCTGTCTAAGGAATGTGCAACAGCCTCTTCTGCCGTATTTGAATTATAGGGGACTGCTGATCTTTAAAACATAACTCTTAACCTCGCGTTGGTTCTAGACCTACAATCAGACTCTAATCCCAGAGCATAAGGTTATAAATATGAGGCCTGTGTGAAGGTGAAAACCATACCAAAATTCTTAAAATTTTGCCAGTTTGTATTGTCAGAAACCTGAGGAATATGTGAGAAATAGATCTTCATGAATGTGGGATCAGATTGGAAGGAACATAATGTTAAGATTTTTCTTAAGTTTGTTGGTATGAATATTCTAGACCACAGATTCTAAATTGAATTGGAAATGTTAAGTATCTAAGAGTGACTCTAATTGCTTGCTTACTTGCTTGTTTCATTAAAAGATTACTCTCACTACATGAAGTTAGGATGCTGGAATTTTCTTTGTATGGAGAAATGCATCAAATGGCTTAGGAAGATTGGAGGAGTAGAGTGGATTTACCACATAAGACAGACAGTTTACCTCTAATTATGTGTCCCCAAGAAGATCAGAGAAAATTCCCATCTCCAAAGCTGTGAGAAAATAAATTTGGGGAGGAGATGCCCAGAATCTGTGAAGAATTTAGTATAAATATTCTCTGGAATGACAGTTAGAAATGCTGCCTTTTAATTAGCCACCTTGAAGGCAATCAGGCTGATGGGATCCCAGAGTGTCAGGGCCAGGTGCCATCGTGTTACTGCAATAGGTTGCAGAGCTGGAGTGTCGCAAATGCTTTGATCCGCAGAGATCTCTGACATTAGCTCAATGATCATGGTTCCCTAGAATTGAAGTACAGTGGTAGTCTATTAAAATCCTCTTTGATTTCTATGAGTAGAAAAGTTCTACACATAGTAAAAAGAAGTTTGACTTGAATCAAAATTATCACCCTCCAGGCAGTCACAGACCCACAGCCCTCTGAATGAAGGGGAAGCTTGTCTCTTTGAGGAAGGACCCTGCCCACACAAACATGTGTATCTTCTGTCTCTCTCCCTGCATTCTCCAAAAGGAACTGTAACATTTACTAGGGTGTCTGTGCATTGAAGGTAGACAAATAAGCACACTTTTTCAGGGATTACTGGGCACTGGTTCTGAATTAATATGAATTACTGAAGACATAGTACACCACTGTGTTTTACTGGTAGACAAAAATAGAGGCTTGTGGCATAAGCTCATCAATGTAATTTTTGCTCAGATTCTTGTTTCAGTGGAACCTGTGGTTCCTAAAACCTACTTTATGATTATTTCCCGAGTTCAAAATGCATACTTGAAATACACATGTGATATGCTTGCTAGATGTCCACTACTTGGTAAGTATTAGACCTTGTTCTAAGTGCCACTGTATGTATTGATTTATTTCTCACAATATGCTAAGACCTAGATACTATTAGCAGACAGGTTAAGAAACTCACCCGAAGTTATGAAACCAGCACATACTGTATCCAGGATCTGAACCTAAGTAGTCTGGCTACAGAGTCATTGTTCTTAGGGTGATATGGTTGGAGACAAGAGGATTGACTTCAGACATTAGAGTCTATAAATTTATAAGAGAGTTGCAATAAATTACACAAGAAATCAAGTGTAGGATTTAGTTAATACATCTTAAAGTGTATTTATATTTTCCTGAAATTTTCACACGATTTTTCCATTCCATATACATTCGGTCAAATGATTGTCCTTTTTAAAGAATATATTAGATTTATTACAGATAAGAAAAAATAGTGCCTAATCCTCACAAAATTCTGTTCAAGAGAGGGTCTGAAACAGGTCAATAATGTGATGTAAATCTTCTCATAAAGGAATAGGAAGCAGTTGAAATATTAACTGAGTATGAGAGAGAGAGGGAGAAGTGAAAACAACCTCCATTCTAAAATATGACTATGCATTTGTAACACATTTTATATTTTCACAGTAAGATTGATGTATATGTTTGTGTACTTGTGTGTATGTGCATATTTGTGGGGGTGTTTGTGTACATACGCTTTATGCTGTTACTCTGTTTTATCCTCAGACTAAACTCTTTGGAAGATAGCAAAAGCAGGAAAGCATTATAAATAGCTGTCTTGATAGACAAACCCAGACTGTTTCCAGGAGTGAGCTTCTAACTTTTCCTACCTTTTAGGTTGAGATGCTGAATAGAACAGTCCAGAGAATAGAGATACTGCTATAAGATGTCACAGCTAAACTGATCTACTTCAGAGATGTGTCTTAGGATGTGTCTGGATGGTCTGCTGAGCGCACAGAGTTGATTCTTTCACATAACAGCATAATTACGTCCCTTCATGAGCTTGATATGTTGGAACATCACCCCTTTCATATTTTCCTTTGGTTCTTTTCCTTAAAAGGAGATGGAAAGACACATGGAGAAAACACATAATTTTGGTTTACTTTATTAAAATAGAATTAGAAATGTCTTTATTATTATGTTAGTTTTTTATTGCTATGTATTACCATAAACAATATTGCTGCAAATTATGATAAACTTGGTGGATAAAAACAATAGATATTGGCCCTATGGGAAAAATCCACAAACATTATATTCAACAGTGAAAGACAGAAATATTTTCCTCTAAGATCAAGATAAAGATAAGGATGCCTACTTTTACCATTTCTATTCAACATAGTACTAGAAGTTCTAGCCAGAGCAATTAGGCAAGAATACGAAATAAAAATGGGCTGGGCTTGATGGCTCACACTTGTAATCTCATCATTTTCAGGACGCCTAGGCAGGAGGATCGCTTGAATCCAGGAGGTCGAGGCCAGCCTGGGCAACATTATGAGATCCTTTCTCTACAAAAAATTTTTAAAATTATATAAAAAATTATTAGCCAGGTATGGGTGGTGCATGCCTGTAGTCCCAACTACTTGCAAGGGAGGGCAGGAGGGTCATTTGAGCCTGGAAGATTGAAGTTACAATGAGTCATGATCACGCCACTAATTTCCAGTCTGGGTGACAGAGTGAGACCGTGGGGGGAAAAAAAAAAAAAAAAAAGAAAGGAAGTAGGGAGGGAAGGAAGGAAGAGTCCAAATTGGAAAAGGAGATGTAAAATAATCTCTGTTCATAAATGACAAGGTCTTATATGAGGAAAATCTTAAACATCTCAAAAAGAAAACCTGTTAGAACTAATAAACAAATTCAGCAAAGTAGTATACAAAGTCATCTGGTTCATTTCTATACACTAATAATCTGAACAGTATATTATGCAAACAATTCCATTTACAAGAATATCAAAAATAATACATACTTAGGAATTAACTTAGTCAAGGAGGTGACAGCCTTGCACAGTAAAAACTACAATACATTATTGCAATAAATGAAAGATTTAGCTAAGTGAATAATGCATCCCATGTTTATGGGCTGGAAGACTAAATATTGTTAAGGTGTTTATACTACACGAATTGATCTAAAAATTCAGTGCCAATCCCACCAAAATCCCAATGACTTTTCTTTTCTGCAGAAATAATAAAACTGATTATAAAATTCATAGAAAAACCTAAATGGAACACCCAAGATGTCAAAATAATTTGAAAAAGAACAAAGTTGGAAGACTCATACTTCCTGATTTCAAAAGGTAGTACAAAGCTAGAGTGATCAAAATAATGTGGTGCTGGCATAAAGACAGGAATATAGACCAATGGAATAGAATAGAGAGCCCACTAATATAACTTCACGTATATAGCCAAATAATTTTTGACAGTGATGCCAGGACCATTACGTAGGAAACAAAAATCTTTTCAACAAATGGTGTTGGCAAGTTGGGTCCTTACTTTACATCATATTAAAATTAACTAAAAATGGATTTATGACCTAAATGTAAGAACTAAAAACATAAGACTCTTAGAAAGAAAACAGAGGAATAGCTTCTTCATGCTGGATTTGGCAATTATCTTGAGTATGACCCTAAAGGCATAAGTAACAAAGGAAAAAATCGATAAATGCGACTATATCAAAATTTAAAAGTTGGTGCAGTGAAAGACATTATTAAGAGAATAAAAAGGCAGCCTGTGGAATAGAGAAAAATATTTGCAGATTTTGTATCTGGTTAGAGATTAATATCCGGAACATATAGAGACTCCAACTCGACAATAAGAAACAAACCAATTTTTAAAAATGAACAAAGGAATTGAATAGACAAGTCTTCAAAGAATATAACAAATGGTCAATAAGCACAGAAAAGATGCTCAGCATCAGTCTTCATGAGGAAATGCTAATAAAACTCACAATGCAATACCACTTTATACCTATTAATATGGCTATTACCCCAAAACAAAAAACAAAATTAAGAACAACCAAGAGAAAATAACCACTCTTGGGAAACTGGAATACTCACATATTGCTGATGGGAATGTGAAATGGTGCAGCTACTGTGGAAGTCATATGGTGATTTTTAAAAAAATTAAACATCAAAATACTCTATGATCCAGTGATTCCTGTTTGAGGTATGTACCTACAAAAGAGCCAAATGGAGGGACACAAACAGGCACTTGTACACCAATGTTCATAGGAGTGTTATTCATAGTAGCCAAAAGGAGGAAACAGTTCAAATATTTATTTGAAGATCAATAAATAGACAAATACAATATGATACATAAACAACAGGATATTAATCAGCCTTAAAAAGATACATGTTACAACGTGGATGAATCTTGAAGACATTATGGTAAGTGAAATAAGCCAGAGATAAAGAGACAAATTGTACATGATTCCGCTTATACAAGATACATATGAGAGTTAAAATCATAGACATAAAGTAAAAGAGTGGTGACCAGCTGTTGGGTGGAGAGATGTTGAGGAATTCTTGTTTAATGGACACACAGTTTCAGTTCTGGAGATGACAGTGGTGATTTGCAGCAGTGTGAATGTATTTAATTCCACTGAACTATACACTTAAAAATGGTTAAAACGGTAAGTTTGATGCAGATATTTTATCACAGTTCAAAAACAAGATACTTTTATTACCTCACAGTTGTGTAGGTTGGAATTCTCTGTTTCATTTCTCACACAGCTTAAATAATGGTGTTAGCTGAGGCTGCAGTCTCCTTAAGAACCTTCTGCAAGTTTTTTTTTTTTTTTTTTTGTTAAAATAATTCAGTTTCTTGTAATCATAAAACTGAGGACTCTATTTTGTTGATTATCAACTGGGAGCCATTCTTACTCACTCTTTCTTGTCACAAGATTCTCTCCAAAACAGGGCAGGTTGCTTCTGCTTCCTGTATTTTTGAAAGGCTTGCCTGATTAGATCACTTCTAACTGGGATAATCTTCCTTTTGAGTAGCTCAAACTCAACTAGATTAGGGACCTTAATTATATCTTCAATATATGTTTCTCCATAAAACATAATCTAATTTTATGAGTGATAGCCTATAATATTCAAAAGTCCTGCCCATACTCAAGGGGAGAGTATTGTGTAGGGCAGATACAACAGGGAATTAAACTCTTGGCAGCCATCTAAGAATTTTGCCTACCATATTTATGGCCATCAGCACAAGAAGGAGATACACTTTTAATGCAAGAAGACACCATCTAAAATAAAAAATAACACATAAATATGTTTGTACTAAATAACAAAATACTTTAGAAGCAAAAAGTCTAAACAGATTTGAGAAGACATAGAAGCATGATAATAAGAGTCTTTAACATGCTACTTTCAATACACATCATTTCAAATGGACAAAAAGAAAACTTATAGAAGAGATAAACATCATCAATAACACAAAGCATATGGACATATATTGAACATTACACAGTGGTCATGAAAAATATACCTTCTTCTCAAGTGTATATGAAACAGTCACAAAATTGATAGTTTATTAGACAATAGTGAAAACATGAATGAATTCCAAAATGTAGAAATATTTTCAACATTTTATCACAATGCTATAGGCTAGAAATTATTAACCTTATTAAAAAGACCAACAGTCTGTTAAAACTTGTTTGAAAAGAGAAATATAAAATGTAAAATGTAAATTTTAAATTGAAAATTAAATTCCTAAAACAAGAGTAGTAAAATACATGTATCATCATCTATGAGATACATTTAAAGCAGTGATTAGATAAAAATGCTAGCCCCATATACTTGTATTTTTAAAATTAAAGAATAAAAATAATTGAAATAATTTCCAAAATCAAAAGTGCAGAAACAACAAAACATACCAAAAGAAAATATGACAGGAAATAGTAAAGATGAAAGCAGAAATTAATACAGTAGAAGGAAATATATTAAATGAATAAATCAAAATTCTATTTTTAATTAATATTATATAAAGCATTAGTTGACTACAGAGTGAAAAAGAAGGAAAATATAATCCTGCAACTTATGTAATATGGAAACAATAGAAATATTTCCACTAAGATTAGGAACAATCCCAACTACTTATCAGTATTGTAATGAAAATATTAAACAGTACAATTAAGCAAATCTATTAGAAGAGTAAGACATGGAAAATAAGTAAAAATATATCTATTTTCATGCAATATAACAGTAATCCTGAAAAACAAATAAATGATAAAACTATCTCAAGAAATGTAAGAATATAGTAAAGTAGAGTATAAAATTAGCATACAGCAATATGTATCTTTCATATACAAAATTAACCAGTAATGGCAGAGAACCCAATTTACAATAACAGTAACAAAGAGAAAATATTTAGAAATATAATGAACAAATGTTCAAAAACTCTATGAACATATATCAGACAAAATTTAAACCTTTGAAATATACAAAATTAAAATTGTACAAACGTAAATAATTTTTTCTTGTTTTTAGATAGAATTACAAGCATCATAAAGATTTTAGTTCTGCTTAAGTTAATTTATAAATGTTGCACAATCCCAATAAATATAGCAACAATGTATTTTCTGTGGCTATAAGTTTAAATAAGTAAAAGCAAACGTGAGAAAAGAAAAGGAAACAATGGGAAAAAAATCTCATGAAGAGATATAATCCTTTCAGACAAAATATACTGCAAATTTTATGATTCAAATATTTTATACTATTCTCTGACTAGACATACTTTAGAAACTAATAGAAAGACTAGAAATAGATATACACACACATTTTATAAAGCATGTAAAAGGTTTTAAGAATTAAAATTAAATCTCCCTCATAATTAGAGAAATGCAAATTGTAACACTGAGCTATCATATACAGCATATAAAATTGATGAATAATTAATGGAATGATAACATTTTTTATTGACAAGTTTGTGGGGAACCACAAACTCATATATTTCTCTGGTGGCCCTGAAAATTGGTATGAGTTTTGTGGGAAAAAAACTGAAAATCCACACTTATATAAATAGATAAATACGAGTAGGAAAGCTTTTCCTATAATAGAATTCCAACTAACCTACACACACACACACACACACACACAAACACACACGTGTGTATATATATAGTTTATATGAATAAACATGTACATATATAGTTAGTATTTGTGGAAGAAAGGGAAGGGAAAGAGACAGAGAGAAGAGAGCACAAACTTAAGTTATAACAAACAGTTTTTAGGGTAACATAAATGTTAAGATTATGAGAAAGGGACCATTATTAAGACCACGATTGCAAATGATCAAAATTCTTTTTTGAACTAATGACATTGCAGTAAAGACTGGAAAGAAAGCAAGGTTGAATATTTTCAAATTATTACCAAGTAAATTTGATGGTACAGATAAATATTTAGAAAAGGAGAGGGAACAAAAGACCTTGTAAAAAATTTAGTGAGACCAAGGTGTATCTTCTAACACTTCTCCAAACAGCGAGAGCTGATAGCTTGATATACGTTTCTAGAGATGCTTTGGAGGAAATTTATCTCTAGGGAGAATTTATATCAATGAAAAAGGGACTCAAAAAATTCAGAAAACTTACTATAGTGAAAATTTTAGGGTAAATCTCTATTATTTAATAAATGCTTTAAATCCAGGTTTTACTATTCATATAAATAAGTAATTCTCCAAAAGAGCAAACAAAGAACGTTTCATTATTTATATATGATTATTTTATTCATAATTCTATATCAATATCTGCCATATTTCTGAAGTAGAATGGAATATATCTTTTAAATTTACATAAATATATGTTTTGATGTAACTGTAAGATTTAATCACTTAATTTTGTACTTGTATAACCATAAAAAATTGCATATATCAATGGGTGGTTTTCATCCTAAAGTACAGTGATAACTTGGTTGTTATGCCCCATTAGTGAATTTGCTTGAACACTGGTTATATTAAACCAGAACCACTTAAAGTTACGGGAATAAAAATGTAGCAGATAATTAAATGTGTACAGAATCTATTAATGTGTATAATTAAGACAGAACATCATTGGAGTTTATTATGAAACTGTAATATCATACAATCATCTGAAAGGCATTGCTTGTCGTGTCATATTGCTTAATTACGGCCAAGTAATTCATATAACTTGAAGTTACAGTGATTAAAACAATTAGTCTATAGTTAGACCGAGTTATAAAAGTTGTAATAAAAATATTAGAAAATTTAAATGTGAGCAGAAGAACTAGATTTTATCATGCAACATTTCTTTGGAGATTGATTAAATTTATTCTATTGCACTGTTCTCAATTAGTAAGAGATGGCAGTGCTCCATTCCACTTAGTAGTTGTTAGTGCATAATATAAAATATTTTTATGAACTTTAGAACTGCTAAATCTAAATAAAAACTTAAGAGAGAAAGCATCTCAATTAATTTATAAATAATGTATCTTACTGACTATGTAATATCTGTGTGCTTCACTGTCATCATGTGCAAATTCATGGTAATTCTCAAAGTTTCATCATGAGGATAAATTTTATACATGCATATGTATATACACACTTATGTGCAAGTTATTATTACTACTATTATGACTGGTTTACTCTGATGTTTTTTCTTTTACACGTTTTATTAGACTTAGAATCCAGAAAATGACATTTTCTTGCCTTTCTGATTTAATGGTTCAGAAATACATTCCTTCCTTTTACACCTATGACTAATGGAATATGAGACTTGAATGACCCTTGAAGTTGAGTCTACAAATGGTGTGTGAACTAAATGATTACTAAAATAATTCTTCTTCATTTGTGTCATGGTGTATTTTATACAAAGAATAGGAGAGTTCACGTATGACCACCATTTGTCTTCACAGAGACTTACTCTCAAGCTAACACATGATGTTGAGAATTTATCTTATTTTCAGAAACCCTCAAAAAAGGAGACTCTATGAATTCCAACAATCTCTTATCCTCTCTTCTGCATCATCAATATTGCTTCTCTGCTGGTAATTTTGACAAGGGTAGTCTCCAAGGAATTGTGGGAATAAAGCTGTGAGTAGAGAAGGTTCAAGAGAGAATAGATAAAACAGTGAATTTAGCACGTATGAGTATATATTTTGGGAAGATTTGTTTGAAAGTTAAGAAGAGAAACAATGAGGTAGATAATGCATAGGATAAGCAGAGAGGTTTTATTGGTTTTATCGTATGTTAGTCTTAACAATAAGCATTGAAGAGACAAAGCAGGTTGCTAAGAATATGTGTTCACTTGGCATGGAAGGCTAACCTGGAAGTCTCTAAAGAGAAACTGTTGATCAGATTTGTGCACAAGAATGAAAATGAAGAGGGATTTATATGCATAGCTCTCTTTCATTTCCTATTGGTCAAGGTAGACCTTAAGAGTTGATCACTCTCCCAGCATTTTGTGATTGTGCCCTCCACCCCAATTTATAGTTGCCAGATTTCACACTCTGAAATGTGAAGCTTGATCCAAGACAGAGATGAAGGGACGATCTAGAGGTAGGACATTCATCAAAGGGAAAGGTCAAAGGCATCTCAAATGTTGCAAACTTTTATGGCTCACATACTCCCTCACACCCAGAATGCCCAATCTCTTTTCTTGCATTATTTTTCTCCTTAAATATACTGATTTGTTGGTTGTCTGTTTACCCCCTCCTGGAATGTAAGCCCTATAAGCTAGGGATGGAAGTTGAGTGTATTATCTGTCTTTTTGTTGCTGGTGGTGCTGGTGCTGGTGTTGTTACGTTTTGTCTTGCTTTACTGTTCCAGTTTCTATTATATATTAGGTGCTCAATAGATATTTGTTTAAAGAATGAGGCAATCTAGGAAATTTTATTAAAATTGTCCATAGTTGAAGGAATATATCAAAGCATCTGATCATATGCAGATCAACTGTGCTAAAGCCAAATCAAGAATACTAGGCAAACAAATAGAACTCCCTCATCTCTGATCTTCAATTTAAACACCCACTTACCAATTCTGATAATATTCAAGATTTTCACATCACAAGTTAAAAAGTAAAATCTCAAAGAACAGACAATATTCCTTTTTGGTTTGCGTGTGAAAGATCTGAAAAAATATTTTATAATTTGGGGCTTAGAGAAGCAGTAGTGAATTTTACTTTGATATACCTCTAAAAGTTCAAATTAGTAGTTATAATTCATTCACATGTGACAAAAGCAATCCCTAGCCAAACAGTACTTGGAAGGAAAAAAATTACTCTGGGTTTCACCCAGATAAATTGATCAGAACTGAAAATTCATGTCTATTTCTTGGCTGGACTCTGAATTTTAACAATAATGGTGTTTGTCACTGGTTTATTTGAGACAGCCATGGTAAGAAATACCTATCTATCTTGTTTTGAGGTTGCACATTACAGAGAAGATAATTTCATTTCATTTAACAATATACAGTATCAGAGACTGTGGAAATCTTCCAAATTGATTATTTGCATAGGCCTTAGAATATCAACTTGGAAACCATGGGGAAGATATATTTATTTTAATGAGAACATGCTTTCCTGTAGTGAATTTTTATAGCGAGGAAATGAAGATGTCATTGGTAAAGGGGGTAAAAAAGACCTCTGGGGTCTCAGCTCATCCAGCTCTTGTGATATGAGATGCCATTAACTACTAAATTAATGCAAATATCGCTTAATGAAATGTTTCTCATATTTTGATCATAAAATATTTCTGCAAAATACCACTCTATACTTGATAAATATGAGAGTCAAACCAGAATACTCCATATACTGATTTTCAAAATCTATGAATATATTCCACATACTCTTTAAACACTCATATGATCAACATGAGCCTCAAAGGTCAGCCTAATTGTCAGATGAATTTGAATTGATTTAACATCATCTCTGTCAAATGGATGGCAATAAATTCAATGATGATAATTTTGGTTACAGTGAGACCATATTGCAGGAAGCCACATGAAAGCAATGTCAGAAATACAGATTATGAGGCCCTCATTGAAATAAAGATTTTATTCCCATTCCTTTTGACCAGTTTCTGTAGGTGTATGCAGGGCCATTGCTACTCAGTGTGTGTTTCACAGATCAATTACATACTGACATTTAGAGTAAGCATTTAAAAACTTTCATAGCAGTTTGACATTGTTGTGACATGTAAGTGCATGATATTTTTATAGCAATTAATTTTAGAGCATTTTCAAAAGTATTGGAATGCATTGGATTGCAGATCAAAAAGTAATAAGAATAGGTAATCAATGATAACTTGAGAAGCACAGTCCTGGGATTTATAACTGGAGAGTATTTGCTGAGTGTGAGTCAGAGATTGTCTGAAATACAGTGTGGCATATGAAAGAGAAGAATTGAAAAAAAATCTAATTTCACCCCCAAAAAGCACTGTTTGGAGCAATAAGCATAAAACTCTTATGACGAGACAAAATCACCAGTTATGGTAATGCTTAAAAAATAGCCTCCAGTGATCATCATGGAAATTTGAGTGCTTTTGATTGAAAAAAAATATTATCTTTGTGTGGATGTTTGACTGTAAGAGAGTAGAAAGCAGTATTCATCAAGTTGAAGGATAAAGAATGTTATCATAGATTTTAAGAATATAAAATACTTCCAGAATATAGAAACGATGTCACCTTCTCAGACTGTAATGAGTGATACCAGCCAGCTGTTCAATTCACTAACCCATAAAAATTGAGAGGATTTGAAATTGCTGAAGAACTACCAAAGTATTTTACACATATGAAAAAGTATTATAAATGAATAAAACATCTAATAAAGCTAATTATGATCCCCATAGCAGGGAAAATTTGCATAGAGTATAAAAAGGAAACCTTGAATACTCAGGTGTACACAGAAGACAGAGAAACCGCTTGCCTGAAATTACATTATAACCTGCATTTAAAAAAATAATAATAAAAGGCCAGGTACAGTGGCTCACGCCTGTAATCTCAACACTTTGGGAGGCCGAGGCGGGCAGATCACAAGGTCAGGAGTTTGAGATTAGCATGGCCAGTATGGTGAAACCCCGTCTCTACTAACAATACAAAAAAATTAGCCGAGTGTTGTGGCACATGCCTGTAATCCCAGCTACTCTGGAGGCTGAGGCAGGAGAATTGCTTGGAACCTGGAAGGTGGAGGTTGCAGTGAGCAGAAATTGCACCACTGCTCTGCAGCCTGGGCAATATAGTGAGACTCCGTCTCAAAAAAGTAATAATAATAAAATATAAACAAAAATTATAATATAATAAGGTAACTGGTAAAACAGAAGTATGTTAAAAGGGAAAAAAGGTTGCCTAAGAAATTATGGAAAGGTTTCCCCTAGAAGTTAGCATTTGATCTTGAATATGAAGTATATAGAGTTTGGCTGGTGAGCAGAGACACTGTCAAACTCAGTATCTTCTTATCTTTATAATTCTATTCGTAGCATGTAGGAAGTTCCTTGAACTTGTGGATAAGTAACAAAAGCTTTCTTAACTGCAGAGCAGGAGTGGTTCATGGGCTTTGATAAAACTGCAATAATAATAATGCAATGATAAATTTTATAAATCAGTTTGGCTGGGCTAAGGGATGCCCAGATACCTACTACAACATTATTTCTAAGTGTGTCTGAGAGGGTTTTACCGGAGTAAACTAGCACTTGAATTCATAGACTGAATAAAGATGATCCACTGTCACCAATGTGGGCATGCGTCATTCAACCTGTCCTTCTGGGGCTGAATAGGAAGAGAGTGAGATGAAGGGTGAATTCTCTTTCACTTCTAACCTGAGGCATCTATCTTCCCCTTCCCTCAAATACAGGAGCTACTGGTTAGGTGTCAGGGACTGACACCAGCCGGGCCCCCACTTTGGCAGACCTGTGGCCTCAGACTGGATGTTACATTATCAGCTCCTCTGCGTCTCAGGCCTTCAAACTCAAACTGAATTACACATCTGGCTTTCCTGGTTCTCCAGCTTGCAGACAGGGCACATTATAGGACTTTTTGGCCACATAATCATGTGAGACAATTCTCATAATTAATCTCCTCTTATAGATCTCTATATATCTTATACCAACAATTCTATTTCTTTGGAAATCTCTAGAACAAATAATTAAGAAGATAGGTAACATATACTGATAACTTATTATAAGCCAAACACTGTTCTAAGCATGTTAAGGATATCAAATCATTTAATCCTTCAATCTGTGAGTGACAGAAACTCAAAATTAACTGTGCTTTCTAACAAAAGAGCAGATGATTTCTCTCATATAAGAAAGCCAAATTTAAAAATTTTCTGTAATGGAAAGTGGTAGAATGAAGAGGTGAGTCAGTTCTCCTACAGGTAAGAGATGAAACCTTGAAAAATACATATTATTAAAAAACAACTGTGGAAAAGACCTGGAAAAACATTAGAAAGGAGACAGAAACCAAAGCAGAGTTATTCTTGGAATATTTCAACTAGAAAACAAAACAAACAAAACAAGGAGAACCCAGAAAAGATATAAGTTGAAATGTGTGAATTTGATCCACTGCGTATCTTCTCTTCTCTNCCGCCTCCCGGGTTCACGCCATTCTCCTACAGGCGCCCACCACCAGACCCGGCTAATTTTTTATACTTTTAATAGAGACAATTTTTTCCCCTCCTTTTTAATTGACCGCATTCTCCAACTCATCTACAACTTGGTCAGCAGTAAGTTGAAGTCTTACAGGTTTAAAATATAGAAAAACAACACCAAGAGTTGACAAAGAAACAATAAATTGAGAGTGGATTTCCAATAATCAAGAAAGCCTCAGAAATGGTGAGACAGTAAATATGAGTAAAATCAGCATTTTATTTTCATGGGTTTCAAATCCACAGATGTCACCTTTCAAAATTATTTGAAAAATATAACTGCGCAACAATGAAAAATAATATTAACAACTGTTAACATAGCATTAACATTGTATATGCTATAGTGAAAGAGATGATCTGTTGATCATTTAAAGTATATAAAGGATGTGCATAGGTTAAATGCAAATACCACATAATTGTATGTAAGGAACTTGAACATACATGAATTTTTTTTCTTTTTTTTTTTAGACAGAGTTTCCCTCTTGTGGCCCAGGTTGGAGTGCAATGGCCCGATCTCAGCTCACTGCAACCTCCCTCTCCTGGGTTCAATCAGTTCTCCTGCCTCAGCCTCCTGAGTAGCTGGGATTACAGGCATGTGCCATTATGCCCAGGTAATTTTGTGTTTTTTAGTAGAGACGGGGTTTCTCCATGTTGCTCAGACTGGTCTTGAACTCACGGCCTCAGGTGATACACCCACCTTGGCCTCCCAATGTGCTGGGATTACAGGCATGAGCCACCATGCTCTGCCCATATGTGGATTTTTATATCCTCAGGGGTCCTGGAACCAAACCACATGGTTATTGAGGGACCATTGCATATACTCTCTTCAAATCCTTGGCCTACCCTATTTTATGTAAGCCTATGGGAAATGCCAAGGAGCCAGCCTAAATAAAATAAAATAAATCAGCAACTGAAACTGTTAAGACTTGAGTAAAGATTTCAGCTACTGTACACTCAGTGGGAGGGAGTTTGTAGTTTAAATCTGTACAAATTAGTTGCTACTAGAATTAAAACAAGAGCAGCAACAGCCAACAGCAAAAACCCCTAATACTCCTCTAAAGAAGGCATCTTAGTAACAGTGATTTTTCCTGCCACGTGCCATATGTTATATATTATCTTATTTTCTTTTTTTCTTTTAAGAGTTCTTTTTCATTCAAAAAAAATAGAAAATAATTCTAGAAGTAAAAAAAAGAAATTGAAAATAAGCACATGTAACACAATTTCTAAACATTTTATAGTTTCTCTATTTGAAATCAAATAAAAGCATTCTTTTTTTTTAGAACTTGAGGAACACTTTAAAAGTATTTTTCATGTCTTGAATGTTTTAAGCTTTGATTTGGGGAAGAAGAGAGGAATATATTCCTAGGGGAGAGGAGATTTGGAAAGTCTTTTCTTGTAAGAAAAAGACTTTGAAGAGAAGTCACTCTATACAGAATCTATTGTGAAAAGAAGACTAATGCCCTTACAATCCAGAGGAACCTAAAGGTCACCTTTGGTCATTTTGTAAGGATAATGTCATGCAACTCTCAACAGTGTTCATGTACCTTATCCCTTAGTAGATTAAAGGGTATGATGCTCTGGTATCAAGTCAGAGGTCAGATTTTAGGTTTTCTTACTGTGATTTTAGCTATCAACATTAGTGAAGTTGCTATTCAAAGGCTAAATGTGGCTTCACATTTTGATAGTCAGCTAAGATTAGATACAGACACAATTCCCATATATGGCAAGTAATAAGCTTTTTAAAAAAGTCTAGGACTTTATAAGTTCAACAGCTGATGTAAGGTCTTAAGAATTTGTATTAATGACAATAAAGTCAAATGCAGATAATTCTGTAGGTAGCAAGAACTTTTGTTTCAAATTTATAAATAGAAGCATTTTCTGTTCCTGTTTTTGCTCTTACAATTCTCAAGACATTCTGCATTTTCATTGTCTCTGTGTGAGAGAACAGTGAAATTTTCAGGTAAAAATAATACAATAATCACTATTGAAGATACAAAAGTTCATACATGAAGAAGATAAAACTGTGTAAACTAGAAGATCCATGTAATCATTTAATCACATAGCCATCTCTTTGAGAAGATATGATTTAGCTATCATCAAAGTGAGTGGCTACATGAAGGATTGCATTATTTATGTTAGCTTAAGTGGAATATTTCCATAGCAGAGGCTGAGTTCGAGTCTGTTACCATTTGAATTCATTTGATAGACCATGAAGTATTATCTTCCAGATGAAGCAGTTTGCATTTCAGTGAGTATACCTGGGAAGTGCCAGATAAACAATCAGAAAATAGGATTACGTTTAGTAAATGCTGAGGAAATGACTAGGACAGCAACATTTCAAATGGAAGAGGTACGAACAGTCAGTAAAATAGATTCTTCAAATAGCTAACAATGTATACATTCATAAGACAATAATCACCTATTTGGGGGGAGTTCATCCTCTAAAAAGTTTCCTCTTTTATCAAGAGAATTAACTCTAACTCAATCTTGATGCTTTTTAATAGACCTATAGAAGTGCACAGTAAGTGTAGTGAAAATAATGTGGATTCCAACAGATCTGGGTCTGAAACATAGCTCTATTGTTTATTGGCTCTGTATCTTGGATATTTTGTGTATGTTTTTGGACTTTTCTAAAACATACCTTTTTCTAAAGACACGCTTTAGAGAATTCTAAGACTATTGTACAAAACAAATCCATTCACCCATCTTTCTGAGTGTCGTTGTCTACATAATAGTGTAGAAATATGTGTATAGCATTCTACTTTAAAATTGAGGAAACAGATCTATTA
The DNA here is from genome assembly GCF_001698545.2 of Rhinopithecus bieti. Taxonomy (NCBI): domain Eukaryota; kingdom Metazoa; phylum Chordata; class Mammalia; order Primates; family Cercopithecidae; genus Rhinopithecus; species Rhinopithecus bieti. The sequence goes on along the minus strand of NW_016811527.1, from coordinate 1,446,803 downwards.
ATGTTTAAATAATTATCCTCTGTTAAACTAAATTAAACTTGGCCTAAAGCTCCCTATATACCTAGTGAACTGCAACAAAACTTAGTATAAACAAATTGCAACATAACTAAGAGTATATACTTGTAACAAATAGCTAAGCCTCTGCCAATTATAGCAGCCAAGTCTTAACCAATCACAGGCTGCCAACTAATCAGACCTGTCCATATAAGGCAAAAACTTCATCACACCATGTCCAAATAAGGGAAATGCTGAGCTGTAACCAATCACACTGTTTCTCTGTGTCACTCCCTTTTTCTGTCTACAAATACCGCCTGCCCACGTTGCTGAGTGGAGCTCTCTGAACCTCTCTGAACCTCTCCTGGTTCTGAGTGATGCTCAATTCATAAATCATTATTTGCTCAAGTGAATTCTGCTAAATTTAAATTGTCTAAAGTTTTAATATTTAACCCCTCAAATATAATATATATATATATATATATATATAGAGAC
>NW_016811527.1:1437874-1444413 GCF_001698545.2 Rhinopithecus bieti | reverse complement strand
TATATATATATATATATAATTTTCTTTTCGAGATGGAGTCTTGCTTTGTTGCCCAGATTGGAGTGCAGTGGCACAGTCTCGGCTCACTGCAACCTCCTCCTCCCAAGTCAAAGCAATTCTTCTGCCTCAACCTCCTGAGTAGCTGAGATTACAGACACACACCACCATGCCCAGCTAATTTTTGTATTTTTAGTAGATATGGGGTTTCACCATGTTGGCCAGGCTGGTCTTGAACTCCTGAACTCAAGTGATCTGTCTGCCTTGGCCTCCCAAAGTGCTGGGATTACAGGCATGAGCCACTGTGCCCGGCCAAACTCCCATGGATATTAAAGGCACTTGTCCTCCAATTCAAGGCTATTTGTACTGAAATATACTTTCCTATCTTATACTCAATTAAAATATTCTCTGTTAATGAATGAGGCCAAAATTCACCATCTCGTGTAGAATAACCGCTATTTGCAAACCAAATGAGAAGCTGCTCTTATATAATTCTGACACTTTAATAGAGTAAGATACACTATGAATTTCTTTATATTTTGGAATAATTATTGCCATATGTAGGCATGGATCTTAGAGTCAAATCTCAGTGTCATTTTTTGCCATCTGTGGGACTTAGGGCATACATTTATCTTCTTGAGCGGTTTCTTTATTTGTAAAATGGGTCAAATAATACATCTCACTTAGAGTTGTTATGAGAATTGAAGGATATTAGCTATGTAACACTCAGCTTAGTGCTTGGTGTAGAGTAGATATATACACTTTATTAAGCACTCAAAACAGTCCTCAGATATTATTTACTTATTCTTGACTCATTTGTAACAGACAAATAGGTAGCAAAGTAGTAATTCTTATATTTCTAAGAAAAAATTAACATTATTTTCCACCCATTCCCTGTAATATTCTGCATAATGTCATTGTCACCACTAAATGTAGGATGGGCATTTTAACTCAATATTCTATGCTTTTCATTTTGAGTTCCTAAACTGAAGTATCTATGTGGTTTTTGAAAGCTAAAAGACCTATGTGGTTCATGTGATGATATAACATGTAATGTTATCTTAAATAGTATGCAAATTAAGGGGTAAGAATGAGAAGAAATAATAATAGCTAATACACAGGCTTAGCTGGCATAGTGCATATTGTGTGCCATTTCCTGTTCTAAGTGCTTTACTCCTATGAAAATATGTAGATATTCAGTACCCCCAAACAACCCTCTGAGGAAGGTTCTTTTAATATTTATTTCTATTAATTATTAATGTGACTATAATTTTACATACACGGAAACAGAGGCACAGATACTTTAATCTGGCAATTTAAACTGACCAAGTTTATATTGCTGGCAGTAAGCACAGCTAGGATTCAAACTCAACATGTCTGACTACAGAAACTGCTCTGCTCCTAACCACTATGCTAAGCTGCATTTTTAATCATAAAGTATTTTTGTAGCAATCACTCATAAGGATGTCAAAGTATGCATCTATGTAATTAAAAGTTCTGAACACTATATTGTTAAGAATGATTGAATCTTACTTTATCAATCTTTCATTAATGATTTTTCTTTTTTACCATAAGTTGTTATTATGTTTCCTGGTGTTTTTCACTACTTTTATCATAGAGAAGAATGCTTTCAGATTTTTTTTTTTTTTGCAAAAAAACAGTATTTTCTAGAATGAGACATACCATGTAACATCTTCATTCTTTTATTAGAGGAATGTGTTTGAGAAAATATCTCAGCTCACAAGCCTCAGGAAGGAAAGAAACAGGTTCTAAAGGCCATTTAGCTGACTAGGAAACACACTCTAGCAAGCACACAGATCTCTCAACCTCAAACACACTCCTCTTAAATACTCTGGAAATCATAGGAGAGTAGGATTTGGGGCCTGGGAGAAAGATAATCTGGGTTGTTCATTTTGTTCTGGAAGATTTTCTTTAGAGTTTAGCCAAATAATGAAATGAGGTTGCAAGCAGAATCTAGTCTCTGGACATTGACTTTGATAACATTAATACTTTAAATGTTGTAAGGGACTGAGTTCATTGCTTAATAATACAGGCACTTTTGGCCTACATTCTTTTTCTCCTGTAATTTCTTATTTGTTCAGGAGGGAACATGATTTTGTAGTAAAAATGGACCTTGTGAACGTATAATGTGTAGCATTATAAACATTTAAATAGGAACATGTTTCTAAGTTACTATTTATTGAATTTTATAATTGTTTTTATGTGAATCATTACATAATTTTAATGTATTTTTGAGTCACATATACTAGATGTTGAAGAACGCCATATTTCTATTCTTCTCCTGACATTGTTTCCAGTACGTCTACTGGCCTATAAAACATGTTAGACATTTAATGGGTTATCCCAAAGTTAACATGTTCAAAATAAAACTTTTACTTCCTCTTCACTAAAAGTTTCCTCTACCTTAGCCTTCCCCATTACGATTCATAGCACCACAATTTACTCAGAAATTCTTCCCCAAACGCTATGATCCTTGATTCCCCTTTTTCTTTCCAATGCCACTTCCAAACCATGAGCAAGTTTTCTCATCTTTTATGAACAAAACATATCTTCCTTTGGTCTCTCCTCGCTACCTCCTTCATTATCCCCATAGGCCATGTCATTAACCTCTGCCCCGGGCTTATTGTATTAGATTTCAGTAGACCCCCTGCTTTCACTATTACTCCTCTATAAGACCCCAAGAGTGACCTTTGTGAAAGAATACATTAAATTACCTTACTCCCTCTGCTTAAAACTCACCATTGTCTTCCAATTACAATTAGATCAAATTCCATATGTATTAGCATTACTTACACTTTGTATTGTTTTGTGTTTGGGCCCTGATACTTCTTTCATTATCTCTTTTCTTTGTCTGTGTTTTGGTCTCATTTTGTTTTAGACACACTGATCTTTGTATTTTTTTCGAACAAGCTAAGTTTTTTGTTTTTTCCTTTTTATTCACCTCCATTTCAGGGCCATCGCATTAAGCATTGCTCTACTGGGATGGAGTATTCTCAGATCTTTGCATGATTTTGTTTTGTTTTGTTTTGTTTTAGAGAGAGAGTCTCACTCTGTCGCCAGGCTGGAGTGCAGTGGTGTGAACTCGACTCACTGCAACCTCTGATTCATTCTTTTTAATCATCCACGTCTCTGCCTAGACAAGGCTTCTTCTGAGATGACTTCTCTAAACATGTTCTCTAAAAGGCACCTCAGCAGTCTCACTCTTTATTACTGTCTAAAATTACATACTATTAATTTTAATTTTCTTATTTTCAGTGGCTGGTTGTATTTTCCAAAGGTGGTCCTAACAATATTTTCTGTTTCACACGCTCTTCTATCCAGCCCACTCCCCATCAAGAAGCACAGTCCAGTTTTCCTCCACTTGAATCTAGGCAGCTCGTGACTGCTTCAATTAATACAGTAAGGTGTAAGCAATGCTGTGTGGCTTCTGAGGCTAGGTTATAAAAAGACTGGCAACTTTTGTTTGGTTCTCTTTGAAGGTTCACTGTAGGAACACTTTATCTCATAATCCAGCTTTAGTGCTGTGAGAAGCCCAGGCCACATGGAAAGGCCATACATGGGGTATCTGCTCACCAGTCCCAGCTGAGCTCAGCCTTTGGGTCATTCCAGCTGACCCGAAGGATCCTCTATTCCAGACAATTCCAGACTGCAGCTCTAGAGTTTTCTCAGATAAGTTCCCAGACATTGAGTACCTGAGATAAGCCATCCTCTCTGCCTGATCCAAATTCTCACGTATAGAATCTATAAGGACAATAAAATGGTGGTTGTTTTACATCATTACCTTTTGGAGCATTTGGCTATATGACAGTGGGTTACCGGAATATTGTCTTTCTAACACATTACAAGTTCCATGAGAGCAGAAGGTTTTATTTTTGACAAAAAAAAGTGCTTAATAAATGTTTAATTGAAACAATGACATATATGGAGAGTTGTTGGCTTGTTGTGTTAATTCCACTTGTAGTATCTTATTATACTTATTACTTATTGTACTCTTTGTATTTATTTCTCTATTTTCTATCTTAAATCATACAAAAAAAGACCTAAAGCTAGATCTCATTGTATGTATACTACTAGATATTTAATTGCCTTTTTATATAGTGGGGAATTTTTTTATATCATGTATAGTATAAATATTTAAGAATTACATTATGTTTGTCTTTTAACTTTATGGAGTTTCTTCATGACACACCTTTTTTGTTTTCAAGTTTATTAAATATTTTTTCTGTCAAAACTGCCTTTGATATTTTTCTTTGAAAAGTTTTCCTCAATCTGAAGTATTTAGCTATTATTTTACTTAGTAGGTTATGGTTTTATGTCTTTTATTTACAGTCAAATCTTTAATTCAATTGGAATTAATTTTGGTGTACGGTTTGTTATAATGCTCAAACTTAATTATTATTTTCTCAGTGGTTAAAAACATTTAACTACTCATTAATCTCAGTGTTTCAAAACATTTATTATATACTGCTTTTTTTCTAACTTGAAATTATTTTCTAAAATTTCTAATTAGAAATTATTTTCTAAAATTTACCAAATATCTTGTATTAGTCAGGTTTCTCTAGAGGGATAGAACTAGTAGGATATATAAAAATAAATAAATACATATATATACACACACATACACACACATACATATATATATAGATATATCTATATACATACATATATATATATATGGTAGTTTATTAAGTAGTATTAACTCACACTATCATAAGTTCCCGTGATAGGCTGTCTGCCAGCTGATGAGTAAGGAAGCAAATCCAAGTCTCAAAGCTGAAGAACTTGGAGTCCAATATTCTAAGACAGGAAATGCCCAGCACAGGAGAAAGATGTAAGCTGGGAGGCTAAGCCAGTCTAGCCTTTTCACATTTTTCTGCCTGCTTTATATTCTGGCCACAGTGGCAGCTAATTAGATTATGCCATTACAGTTTAAGATTAAATCTGTCTTTCCCAGCCCACTGATGCTAATGTTAATCTCCTTTGGCAACACCCTCACAGACACACTCAGGATCAATAATTTGCATCCTTCAATCCAGTCAAGTTGACACTCAGCAATAACCATCACATACCTATATAAAATTAGTTTTGCTCCTAGAATTTTAATTTCCTTAGTGTGCATTTGTATTTTTTTATCTTAATTTACTTATTGAGTTCTATGTATTATAAAATACTAATTCTATTGAACATAGGGACCCAAAAGAAATTTAAAAAAAAATCACAAAATTAACTATTTTGTACTCCTACAAGTGCCTTACTTAAGGGAAGAAAAAATTAAAATACAAAGTTCTACTGAAGATATGTGACATTATTTCCACTGTACCCTTGAAACCTGAGTACCAATTGATTTTTTTCCAAAGCACTTTTTACTGTTGAAATTTGGGAGGAAGAAAAGTCAATGCTATCAATGAAGTCTTGTAGATTTTGAGTAAGACAGAGTACATTTTTTAGTAAAGTGATGTAATCATGTTTAATAACACACATATTGTGATTTTGAATATATTAAAATCCACATTAAAATTTATTGAAATTACATTGATTTTGAATTTGCATATTAAAATGTATTCAGAAGCAGTATACGGTATTGGCTACAAAATGAAGTAATAAATTCTATGTCTGAACTCTGGATGGCATAGGAACCATATAATTTCTATTTAAGAGTAATTAATGATAACTTTTAACATATGCCATTATTCTATCAATTCTCTGGACAGATTTTTCACAGATGTAGCAAATTTATTACTATAATTTTGCAGACCAACTGAGACAGCAGAGTATTTATCTTCATTGTATAAGATAAAATAAAAAATACAGACATAGAGCAGCTGTTTAAATATGCAGCAAAGACAATTATTTTTCTCATTCTATGGGTTTTTTTTTTTTTTTTTTTTTTTTTTTTTTTTTTTTTTTTGGCTTAGGTTAGATTTTAGCTGAGGATCATGTGGCAAGGACCTCAGTGTGCTACCGAAATCCCATCTCAGCATTCGCATATATTTGCTTTTTCTGAAGGCTAAGGAGTGGTATCCTGTGGTTAAGGCAGCACAGAAATGGACGCTAATATGATTTGGTTGTGTTCCCACCCAAATCTCAAATTGTAGATCCCATAATTCCCACATGTCATATGAGGGACCCGGTGGGAGGCAACTGAATCAGGGAGGTGGATCTTTCTTGAGGCTGGTTTCATGATAGTGAGTAAGACTCATGAGATTTGATGGCTTTATAAAGGGGGTTTTTATGCACGTGCTCTCTCTCTTGCCCACCACCATGTAAGATGTGCCTTTATAAAGGGGGTTTTTATGCACGTGCTCTCTTTCTTGCCCACCACCATGTAAGATGTGCCTTTATAAAGGGGGTTTTTATGCACGTGCTCTCTTTCTTGCCCACCACCATGTAAGATGTACCTTTATAAAGGGGGTTTTTATGCACGTGCTCTCTTTCTTGCCCACCACCATGTAAGATGTGCCTTTATAAAGGGGGTTTTTATGCACGTGCTCTCTTTCTTGCCCACCACCATGTAAGATGTG
>NW_016811527.1:1426410-1437778 GCF_001698545.2 Rhinopithecus bieti | reverse complement strand
TTTTTTTTTTTTTTTTTGGCTTAGGTTAGATTTTAGCTGAGGATCATGTGGCAAGGACCTCAGTGTGCTACCGAAATCCCATCTCAGCATTCGCATATATTTGCTTTTTCTGAAGGCTAAGGAGTGGTATCCTGTGGTTAAGGCAGCACAGAAATGGCCGCTAATATGATTTGGTTGTGTTCCCACCCAAATCTCAAATTGTAGATCCCATAATTCCCACATGTCATATGAGGGACCCGGTGGGAGGCAACTGAATCAGGGAGGTGGATCTTTCTTGAGGCTGGTTTCATGATAGTGAGTAAGACTCATGAGATTTGATGGCTTTATAAAGGGGTTTTATGCACGTGCTCTCTTTCTTGCCCACCACCATGTAAGATGTGCCTTTATAAAGGGGTTTTATGCACGTGCTCTCTTTCTTGCCCACCACCATGTAAGATGTGCCTTTATAAAGGGGTTTTATGCACGTGCTCTCTTTCTTGCCCACCACTATGTAAGATGTGCCTTTATAAAGGGGTTTTATGCACGTGCTCTCTTTCTTGCCCACCACCATGTAAGATGTGCCTTTATAAAGGGGGGTTTTATGCACGTGCTCTCTTTCTTGCCCACCACCATGTAAGATGTGCCTTTATAAAGGGGTTTTATGCACGTGCTCTCTTTCTTGCCCACCACCATGTAAGATGTGCCTTTTTGCTCTTTCACCTACCACCATGATTGTGAGGCTTCCCCAGCCATGTGGAACTGTCAGTTCATAAAGCCTGTTTTTCTTTTTAAATTACCCAGTCTTTGGTATGTACTTATTAGCAGCACGACACAGACTAATACAGACACTTAACATTGTTGGAAGTCTTCCTAAAATATGATTGGTAGGATTCAATAGATACTTGCTTTGGCTTCTTGTATTTTAAATGAAAAAATATAAATTATAAATTTAGTTATGCATGGTTATTCAGAAACAATTCAATTAGTTGACACACAAATCAGAACCACATGCATACACATCATAAAAACTACTGAAAACTATAGACACATATTATCAGTCAGAGAAAATAGATCTACTGTAAACATTGGAATAATGATAAGAATAACAAGAAAAGAAAATAAAGACATAAGATAGTGAAATAATATCTTTAAAGAGTTAAAAGAAGAGAAAAATTGTCAAATCAGAATTCTATCTTGCAAAAATATTCCCATGACTTAAGGCAAATTCACGTTACAGAGAGACTGAAAGAATGTAAACTCAGAATACCTGTACTATAAGAAATAATATCAAATGTTCTGAAAATGAGAGAAAATTATATATATGAAATCTGATGGAATTATGTACCTCTAGGAAGGAATGAAGAACACCAGAATTGGTATAAATTTGGATAAATATAAAATTCAGTGTGTGTTTTGTATGTATGGCTATAATTTTAAAAGACATTCTTTAAAAGAAAATTAATAACAAATGTTGTGAAGTTTATAATATACATAGAAGTAAAACAAAAGAAAATATAACAGAGAACTAAAATAAATAAATAAAACAGGTGAGATGTTATGCATTGAATTGGGCTGCTGTTATTTTACTACGTTGCTTAAAAAGTAGTGTAATCTTATTTTAAGAGAAACTATGGTAATTTAAATTTTCATATTATAGTTTCTAGAATAACCACCAAAAAATAATAAAACAAATTATTACTAAAAAGTGAAGGGAAGAGAAAGAAAGGAATAGTCAAAACAATGATTTAAATCCAAAGGTTACAAGCAATGAAAATTAAAAAAAAAAAAAAAAAAAAGAAAATAATTGAATAATTAGGAAACAATTACCATGATGGTAAACTTAAGCTCAACTCCATCAATAACTACATCAAGTATCAATAAAACAAACACACCGAAAAAAAGGCAGAATTTTTCAATCCACATAAAAACACAAAAACACAAGATCCAACTATGTTTTATTCACAGAAAACCCACAGTAAGTATAAAGATACAGACAGTAGGAAACAACAGGGTAAAAACAATATATCATGAGTATACCATGCATAAAAATGCTAATTTTGTTTTATTAACACTGACAAAGTACACTTCAAGAAAGACTGTATTAGTCTATTCTCATGCTGCTAATAAAGATATACACAAGACTGGGTAATTTAAAAAGTAAAGAGGTTTAATTAACTCACAGTTCCCCATGGCTGAGGAGGCCTCACGATCATGGTCTAAGGGGAGAAGGAGCAAGTTACATTTTACATGGCAGTAGGCAAAAGAGAGCTTGTGCAGAGGGACTCCCATTTATAAAACCATCAGCTCTCCTGAGACTGATTCACTACCACGAGAACAGTATGGGGGAAACTGCTTCATGATTCGGTTATCTCTACCTGACCCCACCCTTGACATGTGGGGATTATTACAACTCAAGGTGAGATTTAGGTAGGGACACAACCAAACCATATCATTCCATCCCTGACACCTCCTAAATCTCATGTCCTCACATTTCAAAATTAATCATAACTTCCCAACAACAATCCTCCAAAGTCTTAACATTTCATCATTAACTCAAAAGTCCAAGTCTAAAGTCACATCTGAGACAAGGAAAATCTCTTCCACCTCTGAGCTTGTAAAATCAAGTTAGTTACTTCCCAGATACAATGGGGGTATAAGCATTGGGTAAGTATATGTGTTCCAACTGGGAGAAATTGGCCAAAACAAAGGGACTAGAGGCCCCATACAAGTCCAGAATTCAATAAGCCAGTCGTTCAACCCTGAAGTTCCAAAATGATCTCTTTTGACTCCATGTCTCACATCCAAATCATGTTGATGTAAGAGGTGGGCCCCTACAGCCTTGGACAGCTCTGCATGTGTGGCTTTGCAGAGTACAGCTCCTCTCCTGGTTGCTACCATGGGCTGGCATTGAGTGTCTTCGACTTTTCCAGGGTGCAAGATGTTGGTGGATCTACCATTCTGGGGTTAGGAGGATGGTGGCCCTCTTCTCACAGCTCCACAAGGCAGTGCTCCACTGTAGATTCTGTGTGAGGTCTTAAACCCCACATTTCCCTTCCACATTGCCCTAGCAGAGGTTCTCAATGAGGGCCACCCTCTGCAGCAAACTTGTGTTTGGACATCCAGACATTTCCACGCATCCTCTGAAATCTAGGTAGAGGTTCCCGAACCACAATTTTTGACTTCTATGCACCTACAGGTCCAATACCATGTGTAAGCCATGAAGGTTTGTAGGTTGCACCATCTGAAGCAACAGTCTGAGCTATATGTTGGTCCCTTTTAGCCATGGCTGGGGCTGAAACAGCTGGGATGCAGGGCACCATGTTTGGAGGCCGCATAGAGCAGGGGTGCCCTGGGTCCAGCCTACAAAATAATTCTTCCCTCCTAGGCCTCGAGGCCTGTGATGGGAGGGGCTAACACGAAGGTCTCTGACATGCCCTGGAGACATTTTCCCCATTGTCTTGGTCATTAGCATTTGGCTCCTCCTTACTTATCCAAATTTCTGTAGCCCACTTGAATTTCTCTCCAGAAAATGGGTTTTTCTTTTCTACTGAATCATCAGGCTGCAAAATTTCCAAACTGTCATGCTGTCACCTCTTGAATGCTTTGCCACTTAGAAAATCCTTCCACCAGATACCCCAAATAATCTCTCTCAAGTTCAAGTTTCCACAGATCCTGGGGCAGGGGCAAATGCTACCAGTCTCTTTGAATAGCAAGAGTGACCTTTACTTTAGTTCCCAACAATTTCCTCATCTCCTCTGAGATCACCTCACCATAGATTCTATTGTCCATATCACTATCAGAATTTTGGTCAAAGTCATTCAACAAATCTGTAGGAAATTCCAAAATTTCTGACATCTTCCTGTCTTCTGAGCCCTCCAAGTCTCTAGGAAGTTCCAAACTTTCCTACATTTTCCTATCTTCATCTGAGCCCTCCAAACTGTTCCAAACTCTGCCTATTACTTAGTTCCAAAGTCGTTTCCATGTTTTCAGGTATCTTTACAGCAGCACCCCACTCTACCAGTACCAATTTACTGTATTAATCTGTTCTCATGTTTCTTATAAAGACAAAACCGAGACTGGGCATTTACAAAGAAACGAGATTTAACTGACTCACAGTTTCACATGGCTGCGGAAGCATCACAATCACGGTGGAAGGCGAGGAGGAGTAAGTCACATTTTACATGGTGGCAGGCAAGAGAGAGCTTGTTCAGGGGAACTCCCATTTATAAAACAATCAGATCTGGTGAGACTTATTCACTACCAAGAGAACAGTACGGGGGAAACTGTCCCCATCATTCAATTATCTCCACTTGGCTGTGCCCTTGACATGTGGGGATTATTACAATTCAGGGTGAGATTTGCATGGGGGTATTTTATTATGATAAAGTCATCAGTTCATCAGGAAGACCTAACAATTCTAAATGCACAGCTAATAAAAATAAAAGATGAAAATGTCATAAATAGGGAAATATACAAATAATTCACTGTATTAAAATCATATGGTAGATTTTAAGAGAAGTGGTAAGTTACAAAATAAAATTTAAAAATTTTAAGAAACCACACATTTATTTGTAAATAAAGCAAAGAAAATCACGTAGGAACTTAGAAGTTATGTGAAATTGAACAAAATAAAACCAAATATGTCAAAATATGTGGAATATAGCTAAAGCAATTATTAGAGTAACAGTTATAGCTTTCACCATCCATATGAGAAACTACAAAGAGTGTAACATCAGTATTCTGACTAGTTTAAGAAACTAGAGAAAATAAAATAGTTAAAGTTGTATTAAGGAAAAGAAAGAAAATAATAAAAGAAAAAACTAACATTAATTGAATAGAAAAGAGAAAAAAAGCTAGAGTTGAATATTTGAAAGATCAATGAAATTGATAAACTTATATCTGCATGCAGCAGATATAAAATATATTTTAAAGATATTAAAGATATTTTAAAGATATTGCAATCAGGCAACAAAAGACAGTGATTTTTGAGAAATATCCCTATAGTAACCTTAGTTTACCACTTAGATAGATTTTTCAGGCCACATCATTAGAGTTCTAGGCAGAACCTAGTAGTTTTTCTGATTTGAAGATACCTAGTTGAGAATACAGGGACTCCAAAATAGCTAGTTTTCAGGGTAGAGTATAAGAAAATAAAGAGCTATGCACAGAAAGAGATATATGGTATTCTGCAGAGGGTCTCCATAGCATGCATATGAGGAAAGTACTGAAGACTGGGGTAAGAACTTCTTAAAAATATCAACATATTTTTATCCTCAGATCTTTTACAATATGAGGAATGAAGTGCTACTATCAATCAAAGCTTCATGATTTACATAAGTAATAATCAGAAGATTTTTGCCTCAGTAGGAAGAGGGTGAGTCATTAGTCCAGAAAGATTGCTCTAGTACTCCCTAAGAAGTATTAGAAATGACACCTAAAAGGATCATTCTCTTCCCAGCTACCTTTACTGTATCTCAGAATAAACAAAAGAAATATTTGCAGGAGTACAAAATATCCAGCATTCAAAAATGTAAAAGATACAATGTCTACAATCCAGTCAAAAATTGATAAGCATGCAAACACATTTGCATGAAATTTTGAAAAAAATTTGGGAAAATTATGAGAAAAAATAAAACTGATACATACATGACACAGATGATAAACATAATAGACAAGGACATTAGAAAAGTGATTAAAATATATAACTATATCCATACTCTCTCATATATTCAATTGTATTCCACTTGTTATGTGTTCAAGAAGCTAGAGGAAAACATTCACATCTTTAAGTAGAGACATAAAAGATACGTATTTGGGATATAGCTGTATATCTCTGTCTCTATATCAATATCTACCTATATAGATATACTATATTTACAAGCTCAAACTTCTAGGGGTGAAAACTAAAATGTATGAGATAAAAATACTTGATTTGATTAGTAGCAGATTAGATATTGTAGGGAAAATCTTAGCTAATATTGACACAACAATAGAAACTATTCAAAATGGAATGCAAAAAGAAGATGACAGAGTCAAATATCAGTAAGCTGTCAGTGGATGGAGGGAGAAAACAAACAAACAAAAATTCTAATAATGGCCACATATTTTCCAAATATGAGGGAAGCTACAAACCCAAATAACCAGCACACACGTGCACATGCACCAACACCCATTACTAAACAAAAATGTGCATATTGTACTTGCAAAAAGAGTTCAATTTGTTTCAGCTGTGTTAGTCATGATATGTAACAAAACAATGAGTTGTTTTTCAGTTGCAGGAGACCTCCAAAGTGTAAGTTATGTAATCTGAGAATGCCCCAATCAACCAAGTGTGGCAGATTCATGATCCCAGTGCCAACCAGAGTAAAATATCAACCACAGGTTAAAAGAACTTGGATCAAGGAACAGGGACCACATTAAGAAGGGAGACGACACCAGTGCATGATGGTTCATGCCTGTGATACCAGTGCTTTGGGAGGCTGATGCAGGAGGATCTCATGAGGCCAGGAGTTTGAGACCCAATATCTACAAAAATGTTGAAAATTAGCTAGGCACGGTGGCATGTGTCTGTAGTCCTAGTTACTCAAGAGGTTTAGGTGGGAAGATACCTTGAGCTCAGGAGTTTGAGGGTACAGTGAGTTATGATCATGCCACTGCACACCCACCTGGGGAAAAGAGTAAGACCTTGTCTTTAGAAAAAAAAGAAAGAGATAGAGATAGAGATAAAGAGAGAGAGAGAGAGAGAGAGAGAGAGAGAGAGAGAGAGAGAGAGAGAGAGAGAAAGTGAGGGTTGTCCCGCTTTGTTGCAGTACAAACTTAAAATCCAAGAACTCAACAATACTTCTTTGCATGACCCAATCAGATCATGCCTCATTGCGTTTTCCTATCTCCCTCATAGTTACCTTTTGTGGATAAAAGCTGCCCCATACCAAAGCTCGTTATTACAGATTTGAGTGTTGCCTCCTGTCTTCTTGCCAGTTGACTCCCAATAAAGCTTTTCCTCTCCTCAATAGCTGGTGCCATAGTATTGCACATCAGGAAGCGAGCTCATTGCTCAGTAATAATATTATAAAGAAACTGCTCAAAATCAATGATAAAGAGAAAATCATAAGAAGATAGAAAAAAAGAGAAGTCCAGTTACAAAGAGAGAAAAAATATATGATTTCTTGTCAGAAAAAAAAGCAAGCCAAAAGAAAGAGGACAGCAACTTTAAAGTACAGAAATAATGAAAATGTTCATCTACAATTTTAAGATAATTAACTAGGCAAGCATATACTCTTTCACAATTCTCACATTATATTAGAAGTCCTAGCTAGTACAATGATACAGGAAAAAAATAAGATTGGAAAATAATAAATTAAACTGTCTTTATTAACAGTAACATGATTATCTAAGTAGAAAACCCCAAAGAATGTACTAAAGTGCTCCTAGAACTATATATAATATATAATTTTAACTGTACATAATTTTATATATTGATCTTATATATTAAGCTTACTAGCAAGTAAGTTTACTGGTAAGTTTAAGATGTAAGATCAACATATAAAATTAATAGTTTGTATAAATAATAATCAGAAATTGAACATTTAACAATTGCCATTTCCATATGAAATGAGTGGTCCTCATGTATGATTGGCAAATAAACACATAAAAATACACTTAACATCACTATGTATTAGAACATGCAATTTTAAATGTCAATGAGTTAACACTGAATGCCTATTAGAATGGGGAAAATTAAAATGACTGACAATGACAAATGTTGGCTAGTTTGTAGAGGAAGTGGAATGATTTCCATACAACCTTGGTGGAAATATGAAATGTTACTATCACTTGGTAAGAAATGTTTGGCAGTTTCTTTAAAATGTCAATGTACAATGAACATATGACCCAAATATTTCACTCCTTATATTTCTCTAAAAGAGTTTAAAGTATAGGTCCAGTCAAAGACTTGTATATTAATGTTTTTAGTTGCTTTACTTATGATAGATTAAAACTGTAATGAACCTAAAAGTCTATCAACAGATGGACAGAAAGCAAAGTATGGTATATCCTTACAACAGAATACTAGTCGGCAATAAAAAGAAAATCAACTGGATAACAACATGGATTAATTTCAAAACAATTATGTGAAGGAAGCCAAGTAATATTAGTATATGTTGTGTGATTCTATTTATATACAATTCTAGAAAATGAAGGTTTAATCTGCAGTTGCAGAACACATATCAGTGTTTGCCAGGAGGTCATGGGAGATGGGAGAAGCAGCAGGAAGGAGGAATATTGAGGGAAAGGAGAATATTTTTGTGAGGGACATGTTAATTAGTTTGCTTGTCATAGTTTCATGGGTGTTGACGCATGCCAAATCTTATTAAATTGTACACTTTAAATGTGAATTTCACTGTTTGTTGTTTATTCCTCAACGAAGCTGTTAACAAAGCATAAAACCCTAAATATTGATCAAGGAAAAAGAAGAAATATTACCAATTACCAATATCAAAAATTAAAGAGGGCATTATTGATCCTTCAGACATTAAATGGATAACAATGAGCTTGATAAAAAATTAAATGCCAATTTGACACTTAAATCAAGAAATTTCTTAAAAACACATTTTATGAAAATAGACACAAAGAAAGCAAAATGTAACTAATCCAAATATCTATCATGTAAATTTAATTTGTGTTGGTTGCTTCATGGGCTTCATACAGTTTGTTTTAAATGTTTTGTAAAAGGTTTGTTTTGACTGTGTTTGCCAGTATATTTATGGACTGTTTATTATGCTTTTCCCATATATAATTGATTTAATTTTGTGTAGGGTCAATTCTGTTCTTCACTGCTTCTAAAGCATTTGCTCAATGTGCTACACAACTTATAGAAAATTTATCATTTCTAACTATGTGCCAAGCCTTTATTCTCAGAATAACACTCTGAGGTAAGTGGTGTAGTTAACATATTTTACACGAAACGATTCTAAAGTGCAGTGAAATTAAGAACTTTTCTTCTCTCCGGAGCCCAAGTTATTTTTCTGAGGTCCTACAATGTTACATGTTAATTTTATAACTCAAGAAGCGAGATAAAAGAATAGTTATAAGTGAGAACTTTAGCTCCATATCCTAATACTACCACTTCCTAGTTGTGTGACAATTGAAGCAAAATTTATTTGCTTCAATTTTCTCATCTGGGAAATGTAAAAAATAATAATCCTAGTAATATGACTTTATCAGAATAAAATGAGTGAATATATTTATAGTGGTCAGAACAGTTCCTGGTGTATACTAAGTCCTACTTAGTTTTAGATTGCATATACTACTACTACACTTTTTTTAATTACTTGTTTTCCTTTATATTTTTGTTCACTTCTCAGACAAACCCACATTTTTCTTATTTTTTTTTTTTTATTATACTTTAAGTTCTAGGGTACATGTGCATAACGTGCAGGTTTGTTACATATGTATACTTATGCCATGTTGGTGTGCTGCACCCATCAACTCGTCAGCACCCATCAATTCATCATTTATATCATGTATATTTTTCTTATTTTTTTACTTCTCTTCTTTCAGTTACATTGTCATAGAAACTATATATCATAAATTTTGGTGAGGCTATAATGTAAAAAATTGTACAATTTTTTTCATTGTTTTGGGGGTTGTGGGGAAAAGATGTTTCTGGTATTTTAAATTTTGAATTCTGCTTCTTCAATTTAGTGGATATTTGCACAAGTTTCATACTAAATATGGAAAACTTTTCAGTATTTTCCCTAAAAAAAGGGTGAGACAATTCTTTGGTTGTTTCAATTTCTGGGTATAATGATTAATATAATAGTCTGCCTTCTCATCGGTAAAATGAGAACCTTAAAAATTGCCTCATAGAGTTCATGTGAGAAATAAATGAGATCATATATATAAAGTGCTCAAAGTAATTGCTGACCTACTTTAAATAATTAATAAATGTTAGATTTTAATTATTATTTTAGAAAACTCCTTTAAATTTTAGGTTAGAGTTCTAGTTATTAAAACAATAATGTCTTAAAAGTGGTGAAAAAAAGTCTAAATGTTTGGAAAATTCTAACAGAATTTTTTTTTTTCTATAAGATTCTACTGTGTTAGGAAAACCTTGTTCAAGCCTCACATGTGGCATAGTTTTTTTCCTTCCTAATACTCCACAGCCTCAATATAGGAAACTACAATTTTTGAACAGGCCCCAAGACTGCCGCTGTAGGCCTTTGGGTGCTATAGCAGGCAAGATTCTAAAAGCTGTTTTTCTCCTCCTGTTCTACGCAGATCTGCTCAGACAGTTTACTAACAATTTGGGAACCACTAACCGAGAGAGGCAGAATCAGAAGGAAGCACTAAACATGGAAAGGAACAGCTGGTACCAGCCACTGCAAACACGTGCCAAATTTTGAGACCATTGATGCTAGGAAGAAACTGCATCAACTAATGAGCAAAATAACCAGCTAACATCATAATGACAGGATCAAATTTGTATGTAACAATATTAACCTTAAATGTAAATGGGCTAAATGCTCCAATTAAAATACGCAGATTGGCAAATTGGATAAAGAGTCAAGACCCATCAGTGTGCTGTATTCAGGAGACCCATCTCACATGCAGAGACAAACATAAGCAAAATTAAAGGAATGGAGGATGATCTACCAAACAAATGGAAAACAGAAAAAGGCAGGGGTTGTAATCCTAGTCTCTGATGAAACAGACTTTAAATCAAAAAAGATCAAAAGAGACAAAGAAGGCCATTACATAATGGTAAAGGGATCAATTCAACAAGAAGAGCTAACTATCCTAAATATATATGCACCCGATACAGGAGCACCCAGATTCATAAAGCAAGTCCTTGGAGACCTACAAAGAGACTTAGACTCCCACACAATAAAAATGGGAGACTTTAACATCCCACTGTCAATATTAGACAGATCAATGAGACAGAAATTTAACAAGGATATCCAGGAATGGAACTCAACTCTTCACCAAGCAGACCTGATAGACATCTACAGACCTCTCCACCCCAAATCAGCAGAATATACATCTTCTCAGCACCACATCGCACTTATTCCAAAATTGACCACATAGTTGGAAGTAAAGCACTCCTTGGCAAATGTGAAAGAACAGAAATTATAACAAACTGTCTCTCAGACCACAGTGCAATCAAACTAGAACTCAGGACTAAGAAACTCAATCAAAACCGCTCAACTACATGGAAACTGAACAACCTGCTCCTGAATGACTACTGGGTACATAACAAAATGAAAGCAGAAATAAAGATGTTCTTTGAAACCAATGAGAACAAAGATACAACATACCAGAATCTCTGGGACACATTTAAAGCAGTGTGTAGAGGGAAATTTATAGCACTAAATGCCCACAAGAGAAAGCT
>NW_016811527.1:1416552-1425609 GCF_001698545.2 Rhinopithecus bieti | reverse complement strand
AAAATGAATCCAGCAGCACATCAAAAAGCTTATCCACCATGATCAAGTGGGCTTCACCCCTGGGATGCAAGGCTGGTTCAACATACGCAAATCAATAAACACAACTCAGCATATAAACAGAACCAAAGACAAAAACCACATGATTATCTCAATAGATGCAGAAAAGGCCTTTAACAAAATTCAACAGTCCTTCATCTAAAAACCTCTCAATAAATTAGGTATTGATGGTACATATCTCAAAATAATAAGAGCTATCTATGACAATCCCACAGCAAATATCATACTGAATGGGGAAAAACTGGAAGCACTCTCTTTAAAAACTGGCACAAGACAGGGATGCCCTCACAATTTGCATATGGCCTTTTTATAGTTTGCATATGGCCATTTCTATTTTTTCTGCTTATTTGTTAATTTATTTGACTTGATTTAGAAATAGTCACAGCTTCTTAGAAAAATTGCAAGTATAGGACAATTTGATATTTTTCCCAAACTGCTTCAGATTAAGTTGCCAATATAACGTTCCAAACACTTCAGTGTGTATTTCCTACAAGGACATTTTCTCATGTCACAACTATATGACTAACGAAGCTAGCTATAGTACCATCTAGTTCTGAAAGGCCATTCAACAAGTTTTGCTAGTTTAGATGCATGCTTTGCATTTAGATGTCATGTCTTTTACATCTCCTTCTATTTGGAATGGTTCATTAGTCTTCCTTTGAATTCATTAATATTTCCTTGAATAGTCCTTTGGAAATACAGACAATGTTGAAAATTATAGCTATTTGTAGAATGTCCCTCAATTTAGACTTATATGATGCCTACATATGGTTAGGTTCAAATGATGTGGCTTTGGCAGGAACATGACCTTTGTGATAATGTAGTCATCTCCTTGCATCGTATCAGGTGGCATAGGATTTTGAATTGGTATGTAATTAATCAGTTATCTTTGATTGCTTTATTAAGGTGCTGTCTGCCATGATTCACCACAGAAAGTATTTGTAATCTCTTTGGAAGTTAATAAATATTTGGTGGCAAAGTGCTTTAAAGTTATTTAAATATCAAATTTTAAATCAATAATTTATTTAAATGAATATGGACTCTGGGTTCCTATTTTAATCAATTGGTTATGACCTAATTTAATTATTATTTTTAAAAATGCTTGTGTTTTGCTAGATTTGGCCAGCAAAAAGCCCCTTCTAGTTGAACTCTGTGTCCTTTCAACATGTTTACAACTTTCTTCGAGTACTTCATTACTTCCTGGCTCAATAACATGTTCCTAGATAGCTCAGACTACTCTTGCCCCAGCTCTTAAATCAATCTTTTCTCCAAAGAGCCGTGGTTTATTTTAGTGGAAAATATTTTGAAAATATCATGGTTTGTGGGTTATTGCTGGTCCCCAATACTCTCAATGGATAGAGGTACAGGATATATGTAAATATACACAAAAACAAATTCATAAACATATGCATAAATTTAAATCTATATTTATTTTCAAAATTGCCTTTATATTGAAATCTGTAAGTTCACATTAATACCTTCACTCAGATCTAACACCAATTGTTCATTATAGTTTTCAATATTTGTAACTTTAATTATTTCTGAGACTCCTCCAAAGAAAGAAAATTGTCTCCTTTTATCCCTAATATATTTATATAATATATTACTTAGTGCATTTGCTTAATTCCCCTTCAGGTATTCAAATCTTCCATTGCCGCTACTCTTCCCAGCAAGACTGCTCTTAACTCCCTGTCTGGATGTTAACAACTTATTAATGTGACACCTTGTTTTTTTCTATGCTCTTCTCATTCTGAGTCCTGGCTGCCCTCCTGCTTGCCCCTCTTGGGCACCTATTTTATTTTATTTTATTTTACTTTATTTTATTTATTTTATTTTATTTGATCTGATTTGATTTTTGAGATGTAGTCTTGCTCCAGGCTGGAGTGCAGTGGCACGATCTCGGTTCAGTACGACCTCAGCTCACTGAAACCTCTGCTTCCCGGATTCAAGCGATTCTCCTGTCTCAGCCTCCTGAGTAGCTGGGATTTCAGGCACACGCCACTACGCCCAGATCATTTTTGTATTTTTAGTAGAGACGGGTTTCACCATGTTGGCCAGAATGTTCTTGATCTCTTGCCCTCGTGATCCACCCGCCTCGGCCTCCCAAAGTGTTGGGATTACTGGCGTGAGCCACGCGCCCAGCCTTGGGCACCTTCTTTATTATGCTCAGTTTCCACTCTGGGTGGCCTTTGCCATCCCATTACAGGCTTTCATAACCTGTACTGGTCCACTCTGCTTATAGTCTCTCCTCACCCACATTCTCTCCTCAATCTCCTCCAACAGCTACACACACACAGCTTCACTGTGAGTGTGAACATTAGCTGTTACTATTATTACTATTATTTCAACCAGATGAGTGGAGGTGCCTATACTGAACCAGACATTTCCCTTGCCCTGCAGCTTAGGTGCTTACTACTTATATTACCTCCAACTGATCTTGATTGGATAATATCATCAGATTGTTCTCTATTTTCTAAAGTCCTTAACTAATTGCCCATAATTTCTTAACCGTTCAATATTCTATCAGAAATAACATATTAAACAATTTTGTTCCGATTAATTATTGAGCTCTGCTTTGCCCTGTTCACCATTCATTCATTCCACATGTATTTCTCCAGTGCCAGCTGTGTCCTGGTCACCACTTAAGGTACTACAAATACAACTGCAAGCAGGATTAGCATTGTCTGAGTTCTCATTGCATTTACATTTAGGTGGATTGGCAGATAATAAATATATACAAAAATTATTCATATGGTAATAATGTAACATAAATAAAGAATGGTAAAATCTCCTGTTCTTGAAGTCTTCAGAGTTTGAAGCTGCCTGGTGAATTTATACCTTACTTAATTGATAACATGTTTGATAAAAGCATTCTTGGTTTACTCTTTCTGTCCAAACTTAGATTATTACTCTCATGCCTGGAGGTATTGAATGTTGGTAGTACATATTATGGGTCTTGATTACATTTAATTTTTATATAATAATTTCCTCATTGCTCATAGTGACATGAATATTGATGTTAGATAAAAGAGGACTGCTTTTGTGACTCAATTTTATTGATTCTTTTACTTTCAAAACTATTTCTTTATATTTTAGATATGCCTCTGGAATACAGCATATAGATTGGTTTTAGCTTGTTATCCAAACCTTGTCTATATTTGAAGCATTATTTAATGTAATTCTAATATTTTGAGGATTAAGTCTAACATCTTACTCATGTCTCTTGATTTTCTAGTGTTTATGTTTCTTTTTCTCTCTTTCTTAAACTTTTCTTTTAAATGTTTTGAAAATTATTGAGTTTACTCTCTTCCAATATGATACACAGACAACCATAAACTCTCCTTTCTCCCCACTTCTGGCATTTGTGTATCAAATCTTTCAAAATTTGATATCAGAATATATAGCAATTGATTTACACATTATTATTTACATAGAATTACCAACAAAGTTTACATTTTGGTGTTTCTAAAATTTTCATTTCCAAAATTTCACTTAAGATGTGTGTGAGAACACACATATGTGCATACACACACACACACACACTTTTAATTATTGTAGCTACAAAGTAGTTGTGTATATTTATGGGTTACTTTTTTTTTTTTTTTTTTTTTTGAGACGAAGTTTCGCTCTTGTTGCCCAGGCTGGAGTACAATGGCACAATCTTGGCTCACTGCAACATCCGCCTCCTGGGTTCAAGTGATTCTCCTGCCTCAGCCTCCCAAGTAGCTGGGATTACAGGCGTGAACCACCGTGCCCGGCCAGTATATTTTGATATAGGCATAAAATGCATAATAATTGCATCAGGGCCAATAGGATATCTATCACATCAAACATTGATCCTTCATGCTGCAAACAATCCAATTATAATATTTTAGTGATTTTAAAATGAATACTCAAATTAGTTTTGACTATAGTCACCATGTTGTGCTATAAAATAATAGGTCTTCTTCATTGTCTCTAAGTATGTTTTTGTACACATTAGCAGTCTCCACTTCCCTTCTGCCTCCTGCAGCACCATTCCCAGACTTTGATAGCCACCCTATTCTCTGTCTCCATCAGTTCAACTGTTTTGAACTCATTTGAGTGAGAACATGTGATCATGTGATGTTTGTCTTTTTCTGCCTTGCTTATTTTACTTAAAAAATAAAATCGAATTTTGTCCATGTCATTGCAAAAGACAGGATTTCATGATTTTTTAATCACTGAATAGTACTCCATTGTGTATAAGTACTATATTTTCTTTATCTATTTATCTGTTGAGGGACAGTTAGGTTGCTTCCAAATCCTGGCTATTTTGAACACTGGTGCAACAATCATGGGAGTGCAGACATCTCTTTGATATGATGATTTCCTTTTTTGGGGGGTATATGTCTAGTAGTGAAATTACTGGATCATATGGTCCAGTTTTCTAGCTCTATTTTTAATCTTGTGAGTAATCTCCAAACTATTCTTCATAGCGGTTGTATGAATTTACATTCCCACCAACAGTATACAAGAATTTCCTTTTCTCTACATCCTCTCCAATATTTGTTATTGCTTGAATTTTGTATACATGCCATTTTAACTGGAATGTGATGGTATCTTACTGCAGTTTCGATTTGCATTTCGCTGATGGTCAATTATGTTAAGTACCTTGTCGTATGCCTGTTTGACATTTGTATCTCTTCTTCTGAGAAATGCCTGTTAAGATGTTCTGTCCAGTTTTAAATCAGATTATTAGATATATTTCCCACAGAGTTGTTTGAGCTCCTTATATATTTCATTTTCTTGTCCCTTGTCAGATGGGTAATTTTCAAATATTTTCTCCCATTCTGTGGGTTGTTTCTTCACCTTCTTGATTGTATCCTTTGCTTTGCAGAAGCTTTTTAACTTGATGTGATTCAATTTGTCCAGTTTTGCTTTAGTTGCTTGTGTTTGTGTGGTATTACTAAAAAAACCTTTGCCCAGTCGAATGTCCTGGACACTTACTCCAAGTTTTCTTGTAGTAGTTTCATAGTTTTCAGCCCTAGATTTAAGTCTTTAATCCATTTTTATTTGACTATTGCATATGGTGACAGACAGGGGTCTGATTTCATTCATCAGCATGTGGATATCCAGTTCTCCCAGCACCATTTATTGAAGAGACCATTCTTTCCTCAATGTATGTTCTTGATACCTTTGTCAAAAATGAAGTCACTGTAGGTATGTGGATTTGTTTTTGGATCCTCTATTCTGTTCCATTGTTTATTTGTCTTTATGCCAGTACCATGGTGTTTTGGTTACTATAGCTCTGTAGTATAATTTCAAGGTAGGTAATGTGATCCTTCTTTTTGCTTAGGGTAGTTTTGGATATTCTGGGTCTTTTGTGGTTCTATATTCATGTTAGGACTATTTTTTTTCTATTTCTGTGAAGAATGTCATTGGTATTTAATAGGCATTTCTTTCAACTTGTAGATTGTTTAGGTTAGTATGGACATTTTAACAATATTGATTCTTCCAATTAATGAACATGGAATATCTTTTCATTTTGTTATGTCTTCTTCAATTTCTTGCATCAATGTTATACAGTTTTCATTGTAGAGATCATTCACTCTTCTTTGGTTAGGTAAATTCCTAGATATTTTATTTTATTGTAGCTATTGCAAATGAGATTACTTTCTGGATTTCTTTTTCAGATTTGTTAGCTATTGGCTTGTAGAAATGCTACTGATTTTTATATGTTGATTTTGAATCCTGCAACTTTATTGAATTTATCGATTCTAATAGTTTTGTTGGTGGGGTCATTAGGTTTTTCCAAATATAAAATTATCTCTTTTGCAGACAAGGATACTTTGACTTTTTTCTTTCCCATTTGGATGCCCTTTACTTCTTTCTCTTGTCTGAATACTCTAACTAGAATTTCCAGTACTATTCTGAATAACAGTGGAGAAAGTGGGCATTCTTGTGATCCTGATCTTGAGGAAAGTCTTTCAGTATGATACTAGCTATGAGTATGGCATGCATGGCTTTTATTATGTTGAGGGACATTCCTTTTATAGCCAGTTTATTGAGGGTTTTATCATAAAGGAATGTTGAATTTTATTAAATGCTTTTTCAACATCAATTGAAATGATCATATGTTTTTTATCCATTCAGTTGTTACAATGTATCACATGACTTTATTTGCATATATTGTACATTCCTTGAATCCCTCAGATAAATCAAACTTGTTCATGACAACTGATCTTTTAAATGTGTTGTTGAATTTGGTTTGCTAGTATTTCTTTTTTGTTTTTGTTTTTGTTTTGAGATGGCGTCTTGCTCTGTCACCCAGGCTGGAGTGCAGTGGTGAGATCTCTGCTCACTGCAAGCTCCACCTCCTGGGTTCATGCCATTCTCCTGCCTCAGCCTCCCAAGTAGCTGGGACTACAGGGGCCCGCCACTACGCCTGGCTAAGTTTTGTATTTTAGTAGAGACGGGGGTTTTACCATGTTAGCCAGGATGGTCTCAATCTCCTGACCTCATGATTCACCCACCTTGGCCTCCCAAACTGCTGAGATTACAGGAGTGATCCACTGTGCCGGGTGGTTTGCTAGTATTTTTACATCAACATTGATCAGAGATAACGGCCTGTGGTTTTCTTTTCCTTTCTTCTTTTTTTTTGATGTGTCTCTCTGTTTTTGGTATCAGGGTAATGCTGGCCTTGTAAAATGAGTTTGCAAGTACTCCCTCCTCCTCCATGTTTTTTTTTTTTTTTTTTAAACAGTGTGAGTAGGACTGGTTTTAGTTCTTCTTTAAATGTCTGGTAGAATTCAGCAATGAAGCCATTGTGTCTTGAGTCTTTTCTTTGCTGGGAGGTTTTATTTATATGGATCTTCTCTCATTTTTTCTTAATTAGTCTGGCTGTAGGTTTGTAAATATTGTTTTCCTTTTCAAAACACATTTTTTGTTTGTTAATCTTTTGTATTGTTTTCTTCATTTCAAATTCATTTATATCTGCTCTGATCTTTATTATTTCTTTTCTCCTACTAATTTTGTGTTTTGATTGCTCTCACTTTCTAATTCTTTAAGATGCAACATTAGGTTGTTTATTTAAAGTTTTTCTTCTTTTCTGGTGTAGTCGCTTATAGCTATAAACTTCCCTCTTCGTAATGTTTTTACTGTGTCCCATAGGTTTTGGTATGTTGTGTTTCCATTATCATGTGTTTCAAGAAAATTTTTGTTTCCTTATTAATTTCTTTATTGACCCACTAGTTATTCAGGAGCATATTGTTTAATTTCCATGTGTCCAGTAATTTCCAAAATTATTCTTATTATTGATTTGCAGGTTTATTCCATTGTGGCCAGAGATGTTTGATATAACTTCAATTAAAAAAATATTAAAACTTGTTTCATGATGTAACATAAAGTCTATCCAGGAGAATGATCTGTGTGTTGATTGGAAGAATGTGTATTCTGTGGCCATTGGAAGAAGTGTTCTGTAATATCTATTAGATTCATTTGGCCTATACTGCAGATTCAGTCTGATGTTTCTTTGTTGATTTTCTGTCTGGAAGATCTTTGAAATGCTGAATGTGTGATGTGCAAGTCTCTAGCTATTGCTAGATTATTTTGAGGTCTGTCTCTTCTTTTAGCTCTAATAATACTTGCATTATATGTCCAGGTGCTCCAGTGTTGGGTGCATGTATGTTAACAATTGTTATATCCTCTTGCTAAATTGTCCCCATTATTATTATGTAATGACTTTTTGTCTCTTATAGTTTTTGTCTTGAAATCTATTTTTTCTGATGTAAGTATAGCTATTCCTACTTTTTGTTGTTGTTGTTGTTGTTGTTTCAATTGGCATGGAATATCTTTTTTTAATCACTTTATTTTCAGTCTATGCATGTCTTTATAGGTGAAGTATGTTTCTTGTACACAACAAATCACTGGGTCTTGTATATGTTTTTTCTCCATTCAGCCATTCTATGACTTTTGATTGGAGGATTTAGTCCATTTACATTCAGTGTTACAATTAGTAAGGAGTTACTTCTGCCATTTTCTTATTTGTTTTCTGGTTGTTTTGTGGTCTTATCTTCTGTCTTTTTTTTCTTCCTGTCTTATTTTTATTGAAGGTGATTTTCTTTGGTTGCATGCTTTAGTTTCTTGCTTTTTACTTTTTATGTACTCATTGCATATTTTTGGATTTGAGGTTACCATGAGGCTTATAGATACTATCATAATACCCATTATTATTATTATTATTATTGAATATTTGGAGAAAATTAAAATTAATATGTATGCATGTTTAAAGTTCCAGGGTAATGTGCAGGATTTGTAGGTTTGTTCCATGGGTAAGTGTGTGCCATGGTGGTTTGCTGCACCTATCGACCCATCACCTAGGTATTAAGTCCAGCATGGATTACCTATTTTTCCTGATGCTCTCCCTGCCTCCACCTCCCACCCCACAGGCCCCAGTATGTGTTGTTCCCCTCCCAATGCCCATGTGTTCTCATCATTCAGCTCCCACTTACAAATGAGACCATGTGGTGCTTTGTTTTTCATTCCTCTGTTAGTTTGCTGAGGATAGTGACTTCCAGCTCCATCCATGGTCCTGCAAAGGAAATGATTTCCTTCCTTTTTATGACTGCATAGTATTCTATACTACCCATTATTTTAAGCCGATAATAACACTCTTTTGCATAAAAATTAATAAAAACTCTATCTCTATATCTCAACATAATCCTGCCATTTTTTAAATTTTGGTAGTTTATATTCATACCTTACTGTACTGTCTGTGTCTTGAATAGGTTAGTTAACCCGCATATTACCCTGGAACCTAAACACACACACACACACACACACACACACACACACACACACACACAAACACTTTAATTTTAACTTTCTCCAAATCTCCAATAATAATAATAATAATAATAATAATAATAACAGTGGGTGTTAAAATAGTATTTGCAAACCTCATGGTAACCTCAAATCCAAAAATATACAATGAATGCACAAAAAATTATAAATATTTAAAACTTTTGTTTGATCTACCTT
>NW_016811527.1:1395811-1416398 GCF_001698545.2 Rhinopithecus bieti | reverse complement strand
AATAATAATAATAATAATAATAATAATAACAGTGGGTGTTAAAATAGTATTTGCAAACCTCATGGTAACCTCAAATCCAACAATATACAATGAATGCACAAAAAATTATAAATATTTAAAACTTTTGTTTGATCTACCTTTTAGTCATTCTACTTAAGATAAGAACAGTTTGTACTCCACAGTTACAGTGTTTTAGTGTTGTATTTTATTCTGCGTACTTACTATTACCAGTAAGTTTTGTACCTTTGGATGATTTCTTATTCCTTATTAACATCCTTCTATTTTCTGACTGAAGAATCTAGTATTTCTTGTAGGACAGGTCTGATATTGATGAAATCCCTCAATTTTTTTTTTTTTTTTTTTTTTTTTTTTTTTTTTTTTTTTGGTCTGGGAAACTATTTCTTCTTCATGTTTGTAGAATATTTTCACTGGCTGTGCTATTTTATGATAATTTTTTTTTCCTTTACTTTAAATATGTCATGCCACTCTCCCCTGGCCTTTAAGATTTCCCCTGAAAAGTCTGCCCTTTGTCATATTGGAGCTAAATTTTATGTTATTTGTTTCTTTTCTCTTGCTGATTTTAGCATCCTTTCTTTATCCTTGACCTTTGAGAGTTCGATTATTAAACCTCTTGCAGTAGTCTTCCTTGGGTTAAATCTACTCATTGTTCTATAGCCTTTTTATACTTGGATATTGATATGTTTCTCTGAGTTTGGGGAATTTCTGTGTTACTGTCCCTTTGAAGAAATTTTCTACCCCTATCTCTTTCTCTACCTCCTCTTTAAGGCCAGTAACTCTTGGATTTGTCCTTTTGGAGCTATTTTCTAGATCCCATAGCGGTGCTTCATTGTTTTTTATTCTCTTTTCTTTTGTCTCCTTGACCCGTGCATTTTCAAATAGCTTGTCTTCGAGCCCACTAATTCTTTCTTTTGCTTGATCAATTCTGCTATTAAAATCTCTAATGCATTCTTCAATATATCAATTACTTTTCAAAGCCAGAATTTATGCTCAATTCTTTTTAGTAATTCCCATGTCTTCGCTGAATTTATCTGATCAAATTTCGAATTCCTTCTCTGTGTTGAGTTTATGTTTCCTCAAAACAGCTATTTTTAATTCTGTGTCTGAAAGGTCACCAATTTCTGTTTGTCCAGGATTGGTCTCTGGTGACTTATTTGATGAGCTCATGCTTTCCTGGATGGTCTTGATGCCTATGGATGTTCATATCTGGCTTGTTTGTACCCCTCCTTCTTGGGAAGACTTTTCAGGTATTCAAAATAATTTAAGTGATGCACTCCAAGCCATATCTGCATTAGGGAGCACCCTAAGCCTGGTAACACTGTGTTTCTTGTAGAATCCTAGAAGTATACCTTTACTGTTTTTGATAAGATTTAGAAGAATTATCTCAATTATTATACAGAGAATCATATTCTCTTCTCTTACCCTGTCCCAAACAATTGAAGTCTCTATCTGTTCTGAGCCTCCTGGAGGTGGGGGTGGGATGACAAACACACCCCTGTGGCCAACACCACTGGAAGTGTGATGGATCAGATCTGAAGCCAGCAAAGCACTTGTTGCCACCCAGTGCTCACTTTAACCCCTACCTGGTTACCACTTATATTTTCACAAAGCCCTGGGGCTCTACAATTAGTGGGTGGCAAAACCAGCCACACATGTGTCCTTCCCTTCAGGGTGGTGAGTTCTCTAAGGCTTTGGGTGGGTCCAGAGGTGCCACTTGGGAGACAAGGACTAGAGAAAAAATCTTAGAAGTCTACCTTGTGTTCCATTATACTGTGGCTGAGCTGGCACTCAAGCCATGAGACAGTCATTCCTCCTCTTTCCTCTCTTTTTAATGTCAGAGGAGCCTCACTCCATGAACACCACCATCACAGGCATATGAGGAGTACTCCCAGGCTACTGCAGATGTTCTCTTCAGGCTCAAGAGACCTTCATTCAGTAATGGTGAATGCTGTCTGACCTAGGACTCATGCTTCAGGTCAGTAGGCTCCCCTGTGGACCAAGGCTAGTCCAGAAATGCTGTGCAAGGGCCAAGACCTGGAATTGAGGACCTCAAGAGCCCACTAGGTGATTAACTCTTCTGTGGCTGAGCTGATACCTAAGGTACAAGACAAAGTTCCCTTTACTTTTTCCTCTGCTTCTCTCAAGCAGAAGGAACTTCTTCCCATAGCTACCTAAGCTGGGAATGTGCTGAGTCTCACCTGAAGCCACCAAGTCTTTGAGCCTCACTCAAGGTCCATAGAATACTACCTGGGTAGTATTCAAGGCCCAACG
Source organism: Rhinopithecus bieti (assembly GCF_001698545.2). NCBI lineage: Eukaryota > Metazoa > Chordata > Mammalia > Primates > Cercopithecidae > Rhinopithecus > Rhinopithecus bieti. The sequence goes on along the minus strand of NW_016811527.1, from coordinate 1,414,109 downwards.
TCTCTTTAGTAAGAAGCTGATGAATCTTGTCAGGACTGGGTCTTTCCCTTCAAGGTAGTATGTTTCCTTCTGGCCTTAGGTGAGTCTATAATTTTTTTCATGGAGCTAGGGCTTGGAATAAGGGCTTCATGATTCTGAGTGGTGTCCTATCTTCCTGTGCCTGAGCTGGTATCCAAGATGCAAGACAAAGTCCTCTCTACTCTTCCCTTTCTTCTTCTCAAGTGAAGGGAAGGGTTCTCTTTTGGGGCTATGAGCTGTGTAACCTGGGGTTGGAGGAAGGGTGGTGCAAGCACTTCCTTAGCCACCATGGTTGGTGCCTTAGTAGGTTGTGTGCCTTCCACGTCCATTGGCTCTGAGACTAGTTAAGCATTAGGACTTGCCTAGTAATTGCCATCCTTATAGCCTAGACTGCCTTTCAAGTTTATGTGCAGGCCCAGGGCACTTTAGCCCACATTGTTGATGCTTGCCAGAACTCAAGTTCTGATGGGTAAGATGGGTAATTTCCCTCTGGCTAGGGCTGGTTTAATGTGAGTGAGCATCAGCTGAATTCTGCCTTGTTTTGTTTTTTTCTGTAATGGAGCAACACTGCGTTTTATGCAATGTCTCACAATTGCTGAGCTCTCCCTATCCTAAGTGCACAGATTCTCTCTCCATGTCATGTGGCTGCTGCTTGGTGCTGGGGAATGGGTTGCATTGACTATTCAAGACTGTCTTCTGTACCTTCTTCAGTGCCTCTTTCAGTGACATGAAGTTAAAACCAGACACTGTGCATGCTCACCTGATTTTTGCGTCTTATAAAGGTGCTTTGTGTGTGTACACAGCTGTTAAATTGGCTTCCTTGTGGGGTTGCGGGATGATTTGTTGAGTCTTCTATTTAGCTATCTGGTTCTGCACCTCTGGAATTCTTCTTAAGCCTCACCCTGCCTTTTATTTATACATCCTGGCAGGCTAGCAAGAAGGCTGTAAGTTTGCCTCTTTCTTTAGTACTGGCAGAAAATTTAGTTTCTCATGTGTGAAAGTTGTTGTCTAGTTACAACCCCTAGCCATTCTAATGGAGTAAATGTATTCACCTTGGTTTTGCCTCAGCCAACTGTTTACTCTCACTCATCTATTCCCATGAGTCCTTTGTATGAATAATACACTTTCTCATAAACTCTGTAGGTGCATTACATGTCACCAGACTCCACATCTGAACTGAATTTTGGGTGGAAATCTATTTTGTTTTTTTAGGGGGAAGCAGGTATAAAACAATTGCTTCCAGAAAGTTTTCAGCAAGTTTCTCCTTAAAAATGGTCTCTGCTTTTCCTTCGCTCCTGAACTTTAATAGAATAGCTTTTGGGAGAGTATAATTATTCTCTATCCAGTGTTTTCCATTTAGCTAGAGCTCTGAGGTATTAATTGATGTTGAAGCTTAAGGACAAATGCTCATCTAGGGCTACAAAGAGATTCGATCATTTTTATAAAATTTCAAATCTACTTCTTAAAAATTATTAAAATACATTGAAAATTTAAATCCTTACTGCACTGTGAATTTCAAACAGCCCATATAATAACTCCTATAGTATCAGCACAAAAGAAACACTCTCATAATTATAGCAATCAAAACATTCTATTTGACAGTAACAAAAGTATTGTTTAAAAAATAGTTTAGAATCTTCATACCTATGAAAGTGAACTTCCAAATCCATTTCATGACAAGGGGCAGATTTCTACCTTGCTTCCTCTAGTATCCCCTTTTTTGCCGAGGTCAAGTTGTCTCTTTGAAAGAAATTTTTCTCTATCTTTTTTGATGGTGCACTTCTGAAACTGTTTCCGACCAACTGATTCTACCACTCCATTTGGAGCCCTTACACCTATGTCATCAGTAAGAAAATAAAGCTGTCAAAGGGGAATTTCCACCAACTGATGTACCAGCTTCCATTTTTGCTCATATCTCCTGCATGTCTTCCTTTATTCCCAGAGAAGTTCTCTACTCTCATCAAAGGCTTCCTTCTGTGCTGTGGGATCCTTGTCCTCCATTATGAAGGGCTTGCCTCCTTCTTTTACCTGTTTTCTCTTCTTCATTCTAAATATTTCCATCTCTGTTAGATAATTTCTATCAGCACACAAGCACATTTTCTTATCTCCTCTATTGAGCAAAAGAAAACAAAAGGAAAAACATCTTCCTTGACCAATTACTTTTCTAGCCTATATGTGTATTCACTGCTCTTAACAGTGAAGCTTTGCAAATGCATTGCATTCATTGGATTCATTATACTCTTCAACCCACTTCAATTAGGTTAGAACCACTCTTGTAAAAATTTCCAATTGTACTTATGATGTCAAATACAATGCATGTCTTTCTGTTGCTTGACTTCAACTGCGTTTAACACAGTTCTCCATACTATATGAGTGACACTGCTCTCATGGCTTTCCAGACTTGGTACTTCCCTGCCTTTCCAACCTCAAGTCACCTCTAACTTCAGAATATTTTAGGCTCAGCCATCTCTTACCTTTAAATTATATCAGTATGTAGATGACTTCAAAACTTCTCTACCTAAATCCTCTCCACAGGTCTTCAGATTTGTATCAAATTGTCTACCTGAATTTTCTTTTCTTTCTTTTTTTCTTTCTTTCTTTCTTTCTTTCTTTCTTTCTTTCTTTCTTTCTTTTTTTTTTTTTTTTTGACAGAGTCTTATACTGTCGCCCAGGCTAGAGTGCAGTGACATGATCTTGGCTCACTGCAACTTCTGCCTTCTGGGTTCAAGTGATTCTCCTTCCTCAGCCTCCTGAGTAGCTGGGACTATAGGCACACACCACTATGCCCAGCTAATTTTTGTATTTTTAATAGAGACAAGGTTTCACAATGTTGGCCAGGATGGTCTCGATCTCTTGACTTTGTGAACAGCCTGCCTCATCCTCCCAAAGTGCTGGGATTACACGCCTGAGCCACCGGCACCCTGCTGTCTACCTGAAATTTGTATTTGGACACTTTATAGGTGTTTCACTCTTATTAGACCTCGTAGTAGGCAGAATAATGGTCCCCACAAAGAAGTCCATGTTTTAATCCTTATACCTGTAATCATATCACTTTAGATGGCAAAAGAGACTTGAAAGTATGCTTAAATTAAGATCCTGAAATTGGAGATTATCCTGGATTATCTAAGTGAGCCCGAAGTAATCATAAGCATGCTTATAAGAGGAAGGAATAAGTGTCAAAGTCAGAGAATGTGATGTGATGCTGGAAGATTATTTTCATCTTTTAGATATTTTCTTCCAATTCACTAGCTCTGTTTCGGCCTGTGGCTTATCTGTTACTAAATAGGTAATGATGGTTTCGTTTGGTTTGATTTGTTTTGCTTTATTTCACTTATAGAATTTTATTCTATTTATTATGTTATAATCCTCAGGCACAATCATCAATATTCTCTTATCTACTTGAATACAGTAAGCATATAAATGTGTCTGTATCTGAAGTCTGTTAATTTATTTCTATTGTTTATTTTTTCTTCTGATTTCTGATTCTTGTTTTCTTTGGATATGTCTTTGACTTTGATTTTCTCATTATTTTACAGTAAATATTTGCAAAATTGTTTGTAGAATAATTGAGAGGATTTATATATGTTCCTGCCAGGCACATGATAACAATAGGAATCTGGGATCACCTGGATGTAATTTCAGTAGTTGAGCTCTGGAGAGGCAGAGATTCAGCTAATGCAAAGGATTATCTAGTTTGATTTGCTTATATTCTGAGAATGTCTCTTTCATGACTCAATCTGAAAAAGAGGAATTTAACGGACTCTTATCTTCTCAGTTCTGGGTTCCAGTGCTTCTCCTCCCAGCTACTTTTGGCTGTCAAAAGGACTCTTTCATTCATCCTCTAAGCCATCCAGTGTCAGCAAATGCCTTAGGGAAAAAAAAGAGTTCTAACACTAATACTGGACAGGGCTCCTTGGACTTCTCTACTGGTATCTGACTTATTTATTTTTCATTATCATGGTAGTTGTCTGAGACATTCACACAGATATTTTGTTCAAGTTGTCTTAACTAGAAAGGTAAGAAAATGTTATCTAGTCTACCATGATTAAAAGCAGAATCCATTTTAATGTTCTCAGAATAATTTAATTGATATTTAAATTTTACTACATTCTAAAAAATGACAAGGCAATTGAAATGATTTTGAAGAGTGATTTAAAATTAATTTTGGGGAAAATGCATCACATATGTATTTTTGAATTGGTTCAAAATAAATATGTTCCAAATATAGTCAAATGTCTGTCTTCAGTGGAACCAATAGGTAAAGCAGAAAACAAACTAAATAAAACAGTTTAACATAATGAACAAAAACAGTAAGGGTAAATGGTGAAGAAAAGAATCATGCGGGCCTTGGAACATGAGAATTATATCTGAGGATAGATTTCTTCTAGGCACCAATTAATAATGATCAAGAACATATTAAAATCTCAAGTTGGCCTGAATGTTAGCAAAAGTAGTTAACGGATGGGTATCTTGTAAGAACAATAAGTGGAAGAGAAGAGTAGGTAGAATAGTGTTGCCTTCTGGTCACTGGATTGTTCTAAAGCTAGTTGGTTCAAGTTGAGTTATAGTGGAGCTCAGATAATACTCAGAAGCATAGTAAAAAGAATCTCCCTCAAGAAACAGAAAAGTTAGCAAAATCTAGGGAAGAATTTGTTCCTCCTGCTTGCAGACTGGAGAAATAAGATGCAATCAAATCATGAATTGGGAAGGAAACCCAAGTATAGGTATAAGAAAAACATTTGGTGAAGAAAGGAGGATGGTAAATTTTGCAAAATAAGCAGATCACTGAGGAGATGGCCCCAAATTCCTGCATAGAAGATCTAAAAGTTGCATGACTACTGTTACTTCCTACTTACATGTTTAGGTAATTTTGTGACCTTCAGGATTTGTTAGGATTGGCTCAGGCTCTGGAGGTCCTATGTTGGCAGATGACGGTCTTCTTAACTGCAGGTGAGCAAACTAGGTGGGTAAGAAATGCTGTATCTCCTTACTCCATAAACAAGCAAAAATCTCAAGACTATAGCTGTTTATTTTAGAGCATGAGGTTCATCCTTCTACTTAATTTCTTTTTACTGTTTTAAAATTGTGTTTATATTTTTCAATATATATTTCATCTTAATATTTGATGAATTATGTATGATAAATTCTTTCTGTGATATCAGGATACCAGATATTGAATCTAAGCTAAATTAAATTTAAAACAATAAATGAGGAAATGGCATCAAAACTTCAAAAGAGAATAAACACTTCAAAATGAATTTATTTTGATCTCATAAGGGAAATAGCCCATGTCTTTTTCTTTTAAAATGTCCACTGAAAGATTTATAACTAATAGATTTTAAATGCAAGTCCGAGTCATGTGACTCCCTACTCACATGACAGTGGAGTAGAATGAATATTAATGGTCAGTTTCATGAGAAAAGATAAAACTCACACAACCTTATAACAGAAATAGTTACTTCTCCTTATATCTATGCCAATATAAAATAAACCTCCACTGTCATTTCACAATGAAAAGTGAATTTAGTATCTTCACATTTGTTAGGTGAAAGTTTATATCTAGTACTTGCTTCCATGTATTAAGACTCCCCAGACTGTTTTTAATTCTTTTTGATTCAAGTCCTTAATCACCAAGTTTCCCAGACCCTTACATCCAGTTCACCCACTGTTTGAAAACATAAGTCATGTAAAAGTCTCCTAAATTAGATATACTTTTCATGAAGTTGTTTCGAAAATATTCATCTCCAGTGGCACCTTGTTTAGTGAGCATCTTATAAATCAAATATTTTTGCTTTCTCCTTTGACCTAAGGATACAAAACCAGGTCTGTTATTTAAAGACTCAGCTATTTAGTGGAGGCAAAGGGGAGAAATCAAATTTGTTTTATATTAAAGCTTTATGATTAACTTACCCCAAACTACCCTGAGATTTATTTTCCTTCAAGTTCCCTGTAACTTGGAATTAACTTCTATTAATTTGGATCTGTAAATAGTGGTATGAAATAGCAACTAACGTTTCTTGAAAATTTACCCTATAAGTGCTCAGCTCTGAGTTAAGTCCTGGATATTGTTTTTATCAAGTCTTGAAACACTCATCATGAAATAGGTATAAAGGTCTTCATTTTCACGAATTAGAAAAACTTACACATTCACTTCTGAATTTTAAAATATTCAGAAGTAAGCCTAGAAGAATTTTCTCCTAATGTAATTAGGTTTAAAATTTTTTTCTTTAGTCACAAAAGAGACAAAAGAAATTATTATTAAAATAATATTCAGTACACTAAATATTACTGTAATAAACTAAGTCAGAACATATTAAGTAAAAAAGATAAATCCCAGCTGAGAACATATTTACAACATATGAAATATGTAAAGGCTTAATATTGAGAATTCAAAAGAAGCGTCTAGACACTAACAATAGATAGTCATTCCAATGTTATGATGGGCAAAGAATTTTATCAGACAGTATACAAAAAAAAGAAGCCTGCATAGTAATCAGATATATAAAAAGTTGTTCAAGTTTACAGGTAATTAGGAAAAAACAATAAACAAAAAATAAGATACCATTTTATAACCATCAGGTTGATATAATTAATTTAAATGTGATAAATCAATGTGGTGATCAGTATACTTTGAAGCACAATTTGAAACTATCTATTCAATTTAAAGATGCATATCCCAAATATATATTTTGAATATATTCAGTGATGGAGCCAATCCATTTCTATGTGTTCATTATAGGAAAATTATTTCACATCTACAAAAGAAGTACATAGATGTTTGCTGGAGCACTTTTCTATTAAAAAAACAAAACAAAGCTAGAAACAATCAAAAAGCCCATTAGCTGCAGAACACATAAACTGATCTATTTATGAAAATGATTTACAATGGATAAACATAGATTAACTAAATCTACATATTTATATATGAATGAATTTTCAAAAATGCAATGTTAAGGGAAAATTTGCAACTTGATATTATTTATTTAATTTTGAAACTGAAAACTATATTATATACACTGTCTAGAGGCAAAAACATGTAGAAAGGGTATAAAATCACACCTGACAACTAAATTAGATAAGTTAATGCTAACTATGGAATAAACACGAAATAAGTTTATTTGTTGTTCTGAGTAAGCCCCAAAGAATTGCTCATATATGGTGAGCATTTTACCCAGAGTGAAAATAAGGTGGAGAAACCTGATATTGCTTTAAATTGAAAATCAATAGTTGTAACATTAGATACTTACGTAACATTTGCTGTGTGCCAGACATTTTTCTAAGTATTTTACGGGTTTTAGTTTATTTATTCCTCCTATAGATGCTATCATTATGAAGCCCATTTCCTAGATGAGAAAAAAAAAAAAAAAAAAACACAGCGAGATTAAATAATTTGTTCAAGGTCACTCAGCTAGCAGGTTTGAGGGCCAGAATTCTAACTCAAGTCTGCCTACAGTCTATGTGCCCAACCATTAAGGTATCCTGTTTCCTGCTAATACATTTACTACTCATTGTGATTCAAATTAAAGAATAACAGAGAAACATGTCCTGGCTAGGGCAATTCCACAGACAATCCAAAATCACACTTCAGCCTTTTCCCCTATGAAATTTATTGAAATTCTCCCTTCCCAACAGCAACAAAGATATGAAAAACATCAGGATAAACCTGGTAAGCAGTCAAAGAGAAAGACAGGAGACAGAAAAAAAAAAAAAGTGTACTGGATAATTAAAAGCAGCTCAGCTTAATTTAATGAGAGCATAGATTTGTTGATGGTTTAGTTGTGCATCAAACATTCAATACTATTAGACACTCTGGTTAAAGAAAACGTTAGATAAAAGTTTTATTCATTATTCTACTTTGGTTAGACCTTTTTTCTTTCAAGAGAGACATTTTAATGGCTAAGTATTTGCTGAGAAGCAACTAAAACTTTGAATGAAATGCAAACACACCGAAGAAAAATATCTACCTACATAATTAGATCTACTGAGACTTAAATTCCTATGGATGTTGCCTCAGCAATTCTTTTCCTTTTCCTTCATTTATTTCTTTTCCTTTGACTGATTAGTTTTGCAGCCTGTGGTTTGTTTTCACTGATTAACTCTTTTTCATGTATTTCCAGGAGTCAATTAAGTTTTTTCACCAGTCTATAAAATAACCATTGTTTCTCACACTTCAATTTCTTCATCTTCAGAAAGACCTTGGGAAAGATTTTGTGATTGCATTATGTGGTTTGTGTATACATCAAATGAGCGTTTTTATATAGAGACTGATGATATTTATCAGGCTTCTCATTTACAGAAGCATGTACCTAGAAGCTTGCTCTGACCGACCTCAATAGAGAGTCACTAATTTTGGGATTACAGTTTTTTTTTTTTTTTTTTTTTTTTGAGACGAAGTCTCGCTCTCTCGCCCAGGCTGGAGTGCAGTGGCCAGATCTCAGCTCATTGCAAACTCTGCCTCCCAGGTTCAGGCCATTCTCATGCCTCAGGCTCCCATGTAGCTGGGACTAAGGTTCCCGCAACCACACCCACCTAATGTTTTGTATTTTTAATAGAGACGGGATTTCACCCTGTTAGCCAGGTTGGTCTCGATCTCCTGACCTCGTGATCCGCCCTCCTTGGCCTCCCAAAGTGCTGGGATACAGGCGTGAGCCACTGTGCCCAGCTGGGATTACAGTACTTTGATTTGTCTTTGGATAAGAAAAAATTCAGGAATTATTCATATACATAATTAAGTGATTTTTAAAAATCCGTACTAAAAAAAGAAATTCCACTCATATTTATTTACCCTAACTCAATTATTCCCAGGTAAAGTATCTATAATGTACAAAACCTTTAACTATCTTCTGACAATGATTTGATAAGTCTTTTTAGCCCATCCACACACGGAGTATCATGACTTTATTTTTAACTGCTGTTTTTGCAGTGGGTAAATATTCTACTCAATAAATAATTTATCTTGGGAATTAGCCAAAATATATAAACATTCTTCAAGCAAGATTCAAAACTTCTCTTCTTGTACTTCTGATTCAAGCTTTATTGCTGACTTACTTATTAACATGGGAATAAGCCCTTTCTTTTGTGCTTTGAAGGGAGAAAAATAGATCCTTTTCTTAGCTTCTTTGGGAAGAAAGGAGTTTTTTTCGTATTTGTATAGGAAGAAGTTTATGAGGGACAAGACATTCCCCAAAAGCTGTCAGGAAGATCATAAACATGTCAGTATCTGAAAAGGAAAAACTGTGTCTACCACGAAAGTGGTCTATTTGAGCAGAAGTATGAGAAACAAAGTTACGAACTGGTTGCAGATAGAAGCTGGCAAGCAGGAAAAGTGAAGCTAATTTATATTGACATTTCAGGTTGTCCAAAGACCACAACAAGACCATTAGTATTCTTTCATGGCCATCCAGGAGACACTGTCACGATAAAATTTTACTTAGGCTAATAATATTGATTTATTTTGGTGTGCTTTAAATATGAAAGAAAGGAAAGATTACTTCCATCACGGTTATATCCATGGACCACAGGAATTTGAATATGAAGTTGATTTATTTTCACTTTGTTTAATTTGTAGATGATCATCATTCAAAAATGCCTTTTAATTTCACCTGATTTCAGCCACTTTACTTCATTTTCATATTTTCCATCAGGGTGATTTTCTAATTCATAATTAAATGTGCACAAATTAATTTAATCACTACTTCACCAAATATTTATTTAGTCCTCATATGTGTCTGTACTACATTAGATACTGAGGATACAAAATAAAAAAAATGATTTTATCCTTAAGGAATTTACAGTTCACTTGGAAAGAAAGGGAAACTAATTTTCAAAGTCAAGTATGCTAAAGCGCGTTGAGTATTTTAGAGCAGTTGCCTGCTTCCAGTCTGGGGCACCTTCACTGCCGGAGGGGGCATTGAGTTGCACCTGGATGGTAGGTAAGATAAAGATAAGATGCAGAGAAAGAGGTTAGTCACTGCTGTGTTCTCTGGGTCCAGATGGCATGACCTCTGGAGTCTCACAGTTCCTGGTGTCAGACTTCTATGCTATTATGTGATGCAGCCAAAACACTCTCTTGTTCTCTTGACATTCAGGAAGAGAATCTCAAATCCACTGGTTACATAGCCACTCAGCCATTTCTTCTGTTACTATGAAAAATCCTATTACTTTTGAAGAGTTGACCTTGGAAAGTGAGAATACAAGTCACCATTGCACTCAGACCCTAAACCTATCTTGGGATTACTTAATTATATATCTTCTTTTGAGATCCACCTTGGAAAAGGAAGAGTAGAAAAGTACAGGATCCTGCCTAGAGGTCATAGGCCAGTTTCTATGTCATAGTTTTGCATTAAATTATTTTTTTCTCCTGGTTGCTCCCAGGACAGAAAATATAACGTATTTTACCAATACCTTACATTTATGTCCTGATACTTCCTGGCCTTAGGGTTAAAAAAAAAAAAAAAAAAAATCAAACTACCAAAGTTTTAAAAACTGAAATCTCCTTTCTTTCTTTGCTTTCCTGAAACATTGAATGCACCTGATTAAATACTGGGAGAGTGGGAGAACATAAATCTAAGGAAAAAATGTTGGTTCATATTTTAATAAATTATCTTTGAGATGAGGGGGTTGAGTAAGAAGGTTGAGAAATGTCTTTGGTTGCTAGTATAGCTTTCCCCCTTGTTATATTGGGTAGAACAGGTAAAATAAAGGAATAAACAAAGTACTTTGAAAACCTCTATGTATGGAAGTCATGAGGAAATAAAAGAGAATAGCCTGGTCAGGAATGATTTCTCAGAAGAAGTTGCATTTCACCTTATTTCTCCACTCTACATATGACAAAACTGAGGCTCAGAAATGGACTCCTTTAAGGAAATTATAGCTGGTGTTTCTTCATCTCATTATGTATATTCTTTTACATTGTTGTGTCAGTGGTCAAACCTGAAGTTCTCTAATCAGAAACAAATGTTTTTCAAGTTTTGACTATATGCTTTTCTAAATAGAGATTTAGGGGCTATCTGTGATGAAAATATAAACAGACTAACACTAGTTGGTTTGTGGCAGCATAATTGTTTTTTTTTTTTTTTTTCCCAAAATCCCCATTGGCTGTTTTGGAAAAAGAATCTTATTTAGATGCCACATGCTATTTATCTAGACAAAGATCGTAACTCTGCCAGCAGAAATGAAAACTCTATTGTTTCCAGAGGCCAAGATGAAAGCTTTCTGTGGGAAATTTTACTCTCTAATTACAGGTAATTTTATTATTATCTTGTTTAGATCATTGTGGTGACAGATAAGGTTTCAATATTTGCTAAAATCAGTTTGAATGCACTGGCATAGCTGATGTCCCTGTGATGCATCTTCTTTTTTAAAATCAATGTTTGCTTTTCAGAGCTTATCTACAATAGTCACAGCCTTTATTTCACAAAGCCATTAAAGTAAAGACGTTTGAAAGGGAAGGCAGCTATAATAGCAAGGACCTAGATTTCATTATTAGCATAATTCACAATTATTTTCCAGTTCCAAAAACAGACATTTGACAGTTACTCTTGTGTTTCTGCTTTCATAATATAATGTACTCTCCTCTGTTATAACACTTACCAGGTTGTGCTCTGCATTTCTGTTTATCACATCAGGCTAGGACCTTCAAAAAGACAGGAACTGAATGTATTTCCTTCTCTAGTTCCCGTCAGTGCCTCACACAGTGCTGAGCACATTGTTGAGGCTGAAGAAAGATGGTTTCGGATAAAATAAAGATGCACACATAAATTAAAGTGAAGGAAGAATGCATCTGGTTACCTAAAAACAAAGCTTTACCTTCCTGAAGAGTTTGTATAATCATGTTCATTTTAAATTTTGCTGTATAGAAATTAGCACAACTGCACTGACAAACTTTGAGTTATCTCAGCAAAGAAAGAAAAGTAATTTTGTTTCTTATAAGAAAGCTATATATGTTCTCTGTGAATATATTTTGGGTAGTAAAATGTATAGGTGGGGATGACAGTGAATTGAAGATTTATAGCAAATTAAATATGTTGAGATGCTGTATCTGGGTCAATAACCTAAGGATCTTTAGAGAATTTTAGAAAAAAAAAACACCATTTTTGTAAAATACAAGCAGTCCTGCTAAAAGTTGACTATAATGATTATTTTAAAATAATAGTCTGCTTTAATTTTCATAGACTCGATAAACTCTTTTGAATTCTATTATATGATATATCTAAAACTATGCTATTTACTTGTTATGGAAAAATAAATGTTCCATGCCCTCAAAGATCTTACAGTCCAGTTTATAAACTTGACATTAAAGATATATAAAAGATAAATTGGTGAGTATTAAAATGGAAATTACAGTTAAAATTCCATTAAAATGGAAAAGTACAGTTCTATGTGAGCACAGTGGTATAATAAAGCACATGGCAAAAAAGGATGTAACATTAGAAAAGGTTTCACAAAGGACAAAAATTTTACCTATTGTCTGCTCCCTGGAGAGTATAAATATCTCTAATTTGGCTTTATAATTAGTAAATCATAGAACCAAGATTTGAATCTATGAAAGTTTGAATTTAAAGCCCATTTTCTTTACACTCTTCTTGTCTTTCTGCTCCTGTCTCCCACAATATTATGACCCTTTCAAGCTGGTTAAATTTTATACTCAATTTGTCTTTCAAGCTGGTTAAATTTTATACTCAATTTGTGCAGTGAAAGATTGCTTCTTTATGTGGTATGTTTTCTGTGTTATTTCATATACTTTCCCTGTTTTGATGTTATCAACTTTATGAACATGGGATATATAGACCAAATGAAAATGATAAAAACATGATGGATAATGATAGGCACATAATGTCTCCTAATTAAAAAAAAGATTTTAACCACATCTCTGTTGCAAAATTCAGATGAATGATGGGTACTGTATTTATTAAATACCACTTTATTATGTTATACAACAAGCCATGTGATATCAAATTGAAATGTGTTATATGAACCACTATGAAAATTAAAAGATGATATTATTATGTGGTGAGTGAAAAGTTTCTTCAAAGTTCAGTAAACAATGTTATGAAGTTAAAATTCTGAGGCATATGCATGCTAGCTAGTTACTATTTAGAGAGCTAGGACCAAGAGGAAATAGCACCAGTTTTCATCTCTGAACACATTAAATTGGAAGATTTAGGGATCCCATGGTATTTTGTAAATGCTAAGAGATTATTTTTATTGCAAAATCCCTTTTCGCCAACCCATTTCATCCTCTCTGCCATCTTGTGTGAGAAAGCATTTGTATTTTTCAGGCAGAGTTTTATATTTGTAATTTCAAAAGTACTGCATAGAAAGGCTTGGATATTTTTACTAGAATGCATTTAATAGTATCAAGCTAACCAAAATATGACTCTTACTAAACATAATTTCAGCAGCCTGCTTTTTGTTCTAGGATATGTTGTTCTCCAATTTTACTTGTTTTAGACTTGGTAGGAACCTTGAGATTGAAAGAGGCATGGTACCCGAACTGATTTGTAAGATGGCTCTGGCGATAAAAAGAAGCATTTAGAGATGACAAACCCTTACACAAATGCAAGATTTCATAACATTTTGACTGGTATTTGAGCAAAGTAAGCGTTCATTAATGAATAAATACATTTTGTAAAGTACCTCTTGTAGTTTATCTTTCAAAGTGTTGTTGATCTTAAAAATATGTATGTGTTGAATACGTCCCCATTAGAAATCTTATTGTCAAAACAGAAAAAAATGTTTTGCAAAGCTTAATGCATTTTTTTTCAGATCTTCCCGTTGCATAGTGCAAGCCTTTATAATCAGCTGGAAACTGAATAAATGATACCATTCATGTTACCTTCAGTTGCCCTTTCCCTCCAGGCAAAATTCTCATTCTTTGAGGGGACAGCTCACATATTTCCTACAATGTCAAATTTTCGCTGCTTTCCCAAAGCAGATTTAGTTTCATCTCTTTCTTGGCATCATTGCACTTGGTATCATGGAGTTTTACGATTAATTTATTTGGCCAAGTGACTCTATACTGACCAAATAAAATCTCTGCAGTCAGAAAACCAGATACAAATATCAGCTGTACGGACTATGACTTGGGTATTCTACTTAATCTCTCTGAGTCTCAACTTCCTTTCTGAGAAAAAGGGTACATATACCAACCCACTGAGTTGTAGCAGTGAAGCGAAAACCATATATGTGCCTGATCCAGCAGTACCTGGAATATTGTAAACACTAAATAAATGTTGTTTTTCTTTTATTTTCCTGTATGTATCACAACTCATAAATGGATTCCAGAAGGACAAGAATATATAACGCCAACATCTAATACCCTGTCTCACATATGCTTCACGAGTCTTAATTTCATATAAGAATAAAAGGCAGATGACTTGGTAATGTTTAGGAAGGATATGGAGTTTCATGTCCTAATGCTATTTTCTTAAAGGAATTGAACAAATTTTCATTGTATTATTTAGGCAAATGAAGCATCAAGGGATCCACTTAAAAATATAATTTAGTATCTTATTTCTACTTCTTTTCTGCCCACCAGGCATCTCCTCTTTGAATGGGCCCTTTGAAAAAAGGCTTTTGATGTTGAAACTTATAAGCAGGTCCACCCTTCTCTTTTCCCTGTAGTAATCACGTTTCTGATAGCAATTTACTTTCAATTAAAAGGGCTGATGAAGATCATTTTTATCTTGAAAACATAAACACAATCAGGTCTCAAAGTCACTATGAGCATTTTTAAAAATCATTCTGCTGTTGATGAGAGAGTGGGGCTAGGCTTCCCTGTGGCAGCAGAAAAGTAATAGTACTTATCTTCTTACAGAAAGGGACAATCTCAAATGAGAAGCCTCTTAAAGGGCATTCATTTATTTTTTATCAAAGAATTTTTTTTTAAGATAAAGAAGTTTATTAATAATGATAGTAAACAGAGGAATTAAGCCATGTTGAGTTAATCAGTGAATTCTTCCTAGAATAGATGATTTCTTTTCCATAAGTTATTGGGGGTACAGGCAGTGCTTGGTTACATGAATACGTTCTTTAGTGGTGATTTGTGAGATTTTGGTGAACCCATCACCCAAGCAGTATACACTGAACCATATTTGTAGTCTTTTATAACTTGCCCCCCTCCAACTCTTCCACCCAAGTCCCCAAAGTCCACTGTATCATTCTTATGCCTTTGCATCCTCATACCTTAGTTCCCACATATTAGTGAGAACATACTATGTTTGGTTTTCCGTTCCTGAGTTACTTTGCTTGGAATAATAGTCTCCAATTTCATCCAAGTCACTGCAAATGCTATTAATTATTTCCTTTTTAAGGCTGAGTAGTATTCCATCATATATATATATGTGTGTGTGTGTATATACATGTGGGTGTATACATATATACACACACATATATATAATTCCATCATATATGTATATGTGTGTGTATATATGATGTGTATATATGTGTGTGTATATATATGTGTATATATATATGTGTGTTTATATATATGTGTATATATATATGTGTGTATATATATATATACACACACCATAGTTTCTTTATCCACTCATTGACATCGACTGATGGGCATTTAGGTTGGTTCCATGATTTTGCAATTGTGAATTGTGCTGCAACAAACATGCGTGTGCAAGTATCTTTTATGAGCAGTGACTTCTTTTCCTCTGGGTAAAGTACCCAGTAGTGGGATTACTGGACCAAATGGTAGTTCTACTTTTAGTTCTTTAAGGAATCTCCATAGTGCTTTCAGTAGTGGCTACATTAGTTTACATTCCCACCAGCAATGTAGAAGTGTTCCCTGATCACTGCATCTGTGTCAATATCTACATTTTAAAATTTTTTGATTATGACCATTCTTGCAGGAGTATAACATTGTGGTTTTGATTTGCATTTCTCTGATGATTAGTGATGTTGAGCATTTTTTTCATATGTTTGTTGGCCATTTGTATATCTTCTTCTGAGAATTGTTTATTCATGTTCTTAGCCCACTTTTAGATATGATTTTTTTTTCTGACTGATTTGTTTGAGTGTGTTGTAAATTCTGGATATTAGTCCTTTGTCAGACTGTAAATTGTAAAGATTTTCTCACATTCTGTCATCCAAGAATTTTAGAACTTGAAGAAAACTTAAAGATTGTGTATCTCAGATCCTTCATTTTACAAATTAGCCAGGTAAGATCTAGAGTTGTTTAAAGACTAGCTTATACAATTGGCTTTTAGAGGGTGATATTGTTTGGCTCTGTGTCCCCCCCACCAAATCTTATGTTGAATTGTATCCACAGTGTTGTGGGAGAGACCTGGTGGGAGGTGATTGGATCATGGGGTGGATTTCCCCTTGCAGTTCTCTTGATAGTGAGTTCTCACAAGATCTGGTTTTTTGAAAGTGCGTAGCGCTTCCCCTTGTCTTTTCTCTCTTGCCACCATGTGAAGATGTGCCTGCTTCCCCTTTGTCTTCTGCCATGATTTTAAGTTTCCCGAGGCCTCCCAGCCATGCTTCCTGTACGGCCTGTTGAACTGTGAGTCAATTAAACCTCTTTTCCTCATAAATTGCCTAGTCTCAGGTAGTACTTCACAGCAGTGTGAGAATGAACTAATACCAAGGAAAACCTAAAACATAGGTGTGTTTGACGTTTCGGTCCAGCTACTTCTAAGTGGAAACTTTCTGACTCATCTGAAATAATTCTAGTATGGACTTAATAGTGGAGCTTGGGTATAATATTAAGTGGGTATGTATGTATGTATATGTATATGTGTGTGTGTGTATATATATATATAATTATGTCTTTCAAATATAGTTATTTCTCTCTCACGAAATTTTCATTCATAATTATGTATTCATTTGGCTTACATTATAAATGTGTCTCTATGTGCTGCGTGCACATACTGGCAGAATAGCAGTGTTGAGGTTCAAGAAAGCCCTATTTTTGGAAAGTCTATATGAGATAAGCAATCGGTCTCAGAAAACCCATAATTAGGACAATATAGATAATTCTACCATCAAAAATGGGTTGAACTGAATAAGAATGAGAGAAAATGAATTTGTGTTTAACTAATATCTTTGCTATTTAAACGTGAATAAATCAGTCTATAGAAAGAATTAACTTAAAAATAATGTTACTTGGCTAAAATTAGGAAAAGAAACACATTATTATTAACTTGTGGTCACAACTCTCCTTTTAGGCAGTGCTGACCCTATTATCAGCCCCTTTGTTCTCAAGCAGAAATCTCAGTGCTTTTTGTTGTTACACATTTTAGCCATCTTGCTTTGTCTTTCAAGTCATCTTAAGCTCTACGACTGGGCTAATCAAAATGTCCGAACACCAGCAGCATTGATATCACCAGGAACTGGTTAGAAGTGCACAATCTGAGGCCCCATTTCAGACCCATGGACCCAGAAACTGTATTTTCTTAAGCTCCAGGGCATTTGCAGGCATCTGAACATTTGAGAAACACTGTCTTGAGAGAATACATGTTCTCTTTCTATTTTCTGCATTTGTAGCCTCCTTCTTGGCTTGACAAAAGGGACTAATATTTTAACTCAGCCATACCTAAGGTTCTGAGGAGACACATAATGTCATCTGCAGGAGAATCCCTTCAGGAAAACCAACCCAATGGTATTTTCTGATTTCCTCCCTGTACTCCACCCTTTGGGTCCCTCCAGCAAGCCCAGAGCACATCACTTCCTGTGAGCTATAGGCACGTACGTAGTGTGGCATTGAATTTTTATTTCCTTCAGTCCTCTTCCTGCTTTCTATGTGTTGCATAAGAAAAAGTTGAAAGTGGTTGCAATACACTCTGCTTTCTTCTTAAATTATAAAATATTTGCACTTTTGCTTTTATTGATATGATAATTCCTTATATCACCATTAAATTCATCTGGAGGTCATCACCTTTATGTATGAAGACAAGTATAATAGCTTTCGGAGAGGATGAGTAAGGACATTGCTAGCGTGGACCAATCGAGAAGAAAACTTCATTAGAAAAAAATATTATCTTTTTCTTTAATCCTCATCCCTGAGCCTTTAAAGTGGGCAATCTCTATTCCATTGTGTTATAATAGAAGCATCCGTTAGTGGATTTCAAATCTCAGACAGAAAATGCCCACCTTTCATTGCAGTCACAGGATAGTGTTCTCCCGATTGCCATCAAATCTATAGATTGTAATCTGTCAGTACTACCAAACAGAAAGTGGTGATGGTTATCACAAGAAGCACAATATCACCTAAGAATCTTTACTCACTTTAGAAAATGGACCATTAGAAGAAGCTTATTTAAATGAA